>NW_013668948.1:55053-56851 GCF_000517525.1 Limulus polyphemus
CTGTGCCGCTGGGGGGCAGGAAGAAAAAGACTCTGCTTTGAAAATTTTGATTGTTTTTTATTATTTTCTCTACATTTATCTTTGCAAGCTAGCTTTAAACAAGAATACGAGAACTGTTCCTAACTAAGCGACTAACATCGAGAGAAAAAGACGACATTTTGTCACGTGTGTTGGTTCCAGTAAGATCTATTGCCTCTGATCGGGGACAATTGTGTGCCCTATCTTGAAGAGCGCACGTATTTTAAAGTAGGATTTCCTCAGCTAAGACCTTATAAATAACCAACCATAAAAAATGAAATAGTTTATGTTATCTAGAGTTGTACAATAATGGTTCTAGTGTTAATAATAAGAAGTCAGTTTCCTTTATTGAAGGTATTAGGTTATTTTTCGCATTAACATATGTCACATAGTGCCATCTATCGACTTTTATATAAATTATAGCAGACATCAGGCAAATGTATTGGACGGAGCAGAAATCAGTCGAGAATCTTCTTATCAAACGTACCCATAATTTACACAAAACTGAATTTCAAGTGGATACTCAGACAATAACTTAGTTCTGAATATTAATCGCATTTGTTTTTAAAGTACACGGTGGTTATATAAGAACTTATGAGTGAAGATAAAGAAAAAAATATTATAGTATGTCAACCATACCACATCAGCTAATACAATGCCGACGAGGCCTTTCACTCAGTACTAGGTGTCATTAGATACTACCTATCTTGTCAGATTGTGTGAACAACAACTGTTGTAGTGTGAACTAGATTAAGTTAAAGAGGTGTAATTTTTATCAGTTGTTTATGCGACATTTACAAATTAATATTAGGGTAAGGAGTAATAAAGCAATAACATGTATTTATTTTAACACTAATTATCTATAATTATTATTTACTTCAATTAACTTTAATCACCATTCAGAATAATGTTTGTTTTTTTGTTGTTGTTTTTTTTAATTTCCTACAAAGCTACTCGAGCGCCATCTGCAAATGATAGAATAGGGTCGCGGGTTCGAATTATCGTCACACCAAATATGCTCGCCCTTTCAGCCGTGGGGGCGTTATATTGTGGCGGTCAATCCCACTATTCGTTGGTAAAAGAGTAGCCCAAGAGTTGGCGTTGGGTGGTGATGACTAGTTGCCGTCCCTATAGTCTTACACTGCTAAATTAGGGACGGCTAGTTTTTGCGCGAAATTAAATCAAACAAACAAACCAATACTTTTGACAGGACGGACGTAGGAAGAAATCACAAGTAGTCCTAGCAACACTGTATATCTACTACCGTGCCGCTAGTGCCTTTTCCAGAAACTCCATGATTCCTTAAGCATGTTGCAAGATGAAGAGCTAGTCTGTGATTGGCTTCATTTTCAGCAAATGTCGGAACACACTTAATTCTTACACGTGTTGTAAGAAGCGGAACTAGACTGTTACTGGCTGACTGTTTGACCTATGCCTAACACCTATCATAATTCGCTCCATATGCATGTTACAGGAAAAGAAACTAATCTGTTACTGGTTATCTTTTTGACTTATGCCAAACACCAACCCATATTTGTTCTTCATTCGTGTCCCTAAAATATTCCACTATAAGTTAAACAGTTCGTCACATTGACTTTCCACATATCCATACTGACTTGGTCGTCAATTTGACTTTCTACGTACCGTTACTGACTTGGTCGTTACACTGCCTCTTCTACATATCCATACTGACTTGGTCGTTACACTGCCTCTTCTACATATTCATACTGACTTGTTCGTTACACTGCCTCTTCCACATATCCATACTGACTTGTTCGTT
>NW_013668948.1:57851-61242 GCF_000517525.1 Limulus polyphemus
CTGACGTGTTCATCACACTGAATTTCCACGTACCGTTACTGACTTGGTCGTTACACTGCCTCTTCCACATATCCATACTGACTTGTTCGTTACACTGCCTCTTCCACATATCCATACTGACTTGGTCGTTACACTGACTTTCCACATATCCATACTGACTTGTTCGTTACACTGCCTCTTCCACATATCCATACTGACTTGGTCGTCAATTTGACCTTCCACGTACCGTTACTGACTTGTTCATCCCATAGACTCTTCCACATACCTATACCTACTTGTTCGTTACACTGACTTTCTACGTAACCACACCGATGTGTTCACCACATTGACTTTCCACACATCAATACAGAATTGTTCTTCGTAAACGCATACTGACTAGTTTGTCCCATTGACTTATCGCCAAGATTTAGAAAAAGTTAATATCATTAATACGATACCTTAAACAATATCAATAATGTTTTAACATGAAACATCAGCATCGTATATATCGTTAGTATTATTTGTTACCTCAACAGTCACAATCTTGTTATCTTAGCTCATGTTAAGATAACCTTTTTGTGGTATTAGTATGGTACCGTAAGCAAGCATTCAAAAACCCGATAATCTCAATAGAGCATGGTTTTACCTGTAGTAGCATACCATAACTAACCAGACAACAGATATCTTAATCCATATAAATTAAGCCTGACTTTATCTGTAAAACTATACCATAGCTAACCAGACAACTGATATTTTGATCCATGTTAACAAAACCTGGTGTTACCTGTAGTACCATACCATAACTAACCAGACAACAGATATCTTGATCCATGTTAACAAAACCTGGTGTTACCTGTAGTACCATACCATAACTAACCAGACAACAGATATCTTGATCCATGTTAACAAAACCTGGTGTTACCTGTAGTACCATACCATAACTAACCAGACAACAGATATCTTGATCCATGTTAACAAAACCTGGTGTTACCATTAGTACCATACCATAACTAATCAGACAATAGATATTTTGATCCATGTTAACAGAACCTGATTTTACCTGTAGTACCAGACCATAACTAACCAGACACCAGATATCTTGATTCATGTTAACAAAACCTGGTGTTACCTGTAGTACCATACCATAAATAACCAGACAACTGATATCTTGTTCCATGTGAACAGAACATAGTTTTTTATCTATAGTACTATACCATAGCTAATCAGACAACATATATGTTAATCCATATAAATTGAGCCTGGTTTTGTCTGTAGAACTGTACCATAGCTAACCAGGCAACAGATATCTTAATTAATATAAATACAGCCTGATTCTATCTTTAGTACCATTGCTACACAACCAAGCACCTTGTGTTTTAATCCGAATTGATACTTTTAGCACAATAACATAGCTATACATTCACACATGTGATATTTTAATTATTATTAATACAGTCTGCTTTTACTTTCAGCACAATAACATAGCTGTACATCCACACATGTGATATTTAATTATTATTAATACAGTCTGCTTTTACTTTCAGCACAATAACATAGCTGTACATCCACACACGTGATATTGTAATCATTATTAAGACAGTCTGGTTCTACCTATAATACAATAACATAGCTGTATATCCACAAACTCAATACTATATAAGTACTGCCTGATTTTACCTTTGGAACTCTACCATAGATAAACAACCGGTTACTCCATATCTTATTCCATATTAATACAACCTTATTTACCTTTAGTACAATATTATAGTTCTACAACCAGATACCTAATATTTTAACCCATCCTTATTAACGCAGTCTGGTTCTACCTTTAGTACTATACCGTACCTACACAGCCGGACACCTAATATCGTAATCCGTATTAAAACCATCTTGTTTATCCTATAGTGCTGTACCATAGTTATATAACCAGACACCCGAAATTTTAGCACATATTAAAACAGCATGATATTACCTTTGTATGTATAGCTATGGTATTGTTATCTTCAGAACTATACCTTAGCTTTACAACTAAGTAACAGTTAACTGAAATCTTAATCGATATTAATACAGTGTAATTTTTCCTTTATTACTTTACCATAGTTATGAAAAGAAACATCTGATATTGTGATCCGTATTAATACAGTAGTTCGCCAACCATACAATGAAACACCCGATGTATTCTTTGTTTATGTTAATGTAGCCTGATTTTATCTTTTGTATTATACCGTTGTTATCCATGAGCCTGATTTTACTTTTAGTACTATACCAAGGCCATACATCCAGACATCCGTTATTTTAACCATTATTAATACAGACTGGTTTTACCTTTAAAATTATACCTTAGCTATTCAACCAGCTTAGTCCAAGTCAACACAGCTTGATATTATCATTTGAATATAAAGTCGCTGTGGAGTGGCATGTTTCAGAGCTACAACCTGATATTGTTTGGTATTTAGTAGACAATGTGATGTTAGAGAAAACTAATTGCAATATTTTCATGCTCTCATACGTTTCAAATGAGCTGAGAACGGAGATTTATAATTTCCAAATCAGAGATATCCTTTTTACGAATGATACTGGAAAACAAAGGAATGTGGATCAAGTTAAGGCCCCAGGACCATTCAAAAAGAGACCTGTAACAGTTATTTTAAGGAAAGTGCAACACCCGTAGAGAGCACAGCACAAATATCCCACTGTGTACCTTTTGCGCTTGACAACAACAAAAATTACAACATAGCTATGATCTGATATCTGCTCTGAAGTGTCTTATCCCTGTTAATCGTAGCTATTATTTCTGATAAATGTGTTGTAATAATGATATTCCTACATATTTTTTCTTCTAGCTAATTATATAATAGTTGCATCAGAAGTGTTTTACAAGGGATAATCCTAAATATTAGTTCTGCTATCTGTGTTGTAATAAACATAATCCTTAATAATTATTTTCTCCCAGATAATCCAGATCAAAATATAATAATACTGATAAGTAGGATTGTACGGATTACAGCACAATAGAACTGATAAGTTGGATTGTTCGGATTACAGCATAATAGAACTGATAAGTTGGATTGTTCGGATTACAGCACAATAGAACTGATAAGTAGGATTGTACGGATTACAGCACAATAGAACTGATAAGTTGGATTGTTCGGATTAAAGCACAATAGAACTGATAAGTAGGATTGTACGGATTACAGCACAATAGAACTGATAAGTTGGGTTGTTCGGATTACAGCACAATAGAACTGATAAGTTGAATTGTTCGGAGTACAGCACAATAGAACTAATAAGTTGGATTGTTCGGATTACAGCACAATAGAACTGATAAGTTGGATTGTTCGGATTACAGCACAATAGAACTGATAAGTAGGATTGTACGGACTACAGCACAATAGAACTGATAAGTAGGATT
>NW_013668948.1:61766-62739 GCF_000517525.1 Limulus polyphemus
ACTGATAAGTTGGATTGTTCGGATTACAGCACAATAGAACTGATAAGTTGGATTGTTCGGATTACAGCACAATAGAACTGATAAGTTGGATTAAAGCAGTTAGAAAAGAAAATACGGTTCTTCCAAAGCAGTATAAAGGAATATGTTTGCTATTTAGATTTTTACGCAATTCTCACCGAATACCGTACACTTGAAAATACACACGTACTGATAGGAAGAAAAAAAATCGTAACGTTATTATAAATCTGTTCAACCAATCCTCAGCAAATCAGAATTTTTTTTGCGCTTCACAACCCGTTCAGTCATGATCTTTAATTGTTCTACAGATGATGTAATATCCTCTGTTTCTGTTGTATTTATATACACAGTTTTCCCCTTTAGTATACGTGTACTTAGGCGCATGCGCACACACATATTTTATCGTAAATGTTTTACGGCGTGGAAAGTGAAGTTAAGTGAAAAGTCCTGTAACTCCAGTAGGACGTGTTATATTACGTTACTTTGCACGTGAGTTGCAATCTTTTTTTCCTCTTACTCACTTATACGTCAGGGTAAAACAAATAGTTTGAGGATGATTCCTGCTGAACGAAAGAAGATGGACAAAATAAAATTGATTCCGAGTATTTAGCCGACTTTTGACGTTTGAGTGGTATCATAACTACTTTACCATATAGATATCAGTCATACAACTAATCGTTATTACAACTGATATTATATAGTTATTTGGTTTTACAACTATCAACTTTGACCAAGGGTCAAATAAAGTTCCGACCAAACTAAGCCTTTATAATAGTGAGGCATCGAAAATCGAAATAGTGTATTTAAGTGTTTTACACTCACAAAAAAAGAAACCTATCATTCTATAGGTATTTGAAGAATTTGAAGGTATTTAAACAATTCTATTCAATTATGTACAAGCTGCCCAGTGTCGGCTAACAATACGAAGAATTAAATTTTGGCGGAATGCTACAAG
>NW_013668948.1:63555-65720 GCF_000517525.1 Limulus polyphemus
CTTGTAGCATTCCGCCAAAATTTAATTCTTCGTATTGTTAGCCGACACTGGGCAGCTTGTACATAATTGAATAGAATTGTTTAAATACCTTCAAATTCTTCAAATACCTATAGAATGATAGGTTTCTTTTTTTGTGAGTGTAAAGCACTTAAATACACCAGATAATCAGTTAATTTTGTGTGTGTGTGTTTCAGCTTATTTCGAGAATATTCACAACTTAAATAATTCTTAGGTATTTATCAACCTATAAAACCTTTTTTTTTCAGAATACTTTCAAATTAATAAAGTCTAGTTTAGTAATTAATTTTACATTAAGCACGTATTCCGTTTCCGTATTTCTTGTGACTGAATAACAAAATTCATTGGGCTTTTTAACCTTAAAGTTTTAATTCGTTTTGCTAAAATAAGTAGTTTATAAAATTTATTTAATTAATTTTTTTTCTGAAATGTGCCCCCCCCCCCCCACCAGTGGCACGGCGGTATGTCTGCGGACTTACAACGCTAGAAATCAGGTTTCGATACCCGTGGTGGCCAGAGCACAGATAGCCCTTTGTGTATCTTTGTGCATAAATTCAAAGAAACAAACAAACTGAAATTGGGTTGAAAATGTGAAAATTGTGTAAATCTTTCCAACGTTAAAAAATAATCTGGTTTTTATGTTAAAATGAAAACAAAGAAAATTTAATTATTCATAAAGTAACCAAGTTTGTGAAAACACTGAATTAATTCGAAAAATCTTTTGTCATCGACGTTGATCCCTTCACTCACTCATAATCTACATCTGTTTTCGGTCTTTCTACTGAATCTCATCTATGAATTACAGAACGTGCGTCATGCCTTCACGAAACTTCCATTTATACAGACGTCTACATTATCCTCTTTCAGGCTTCCACCAGGTTAAGGCAGATTTTAGTGTCAGCTTTTGTTTTTGATGATCCAGACAAACAAACTCTCTTCATTGCCTCATCATTATTTAGTTAATATCGTGCTCCGAAGAGGGTGGGGGGTTACACGCCTCTCCATGGAGCGAGTAGTAAACACAATGAGCACGCTTTAATTTTCCTCATAATCTCGTCCATTCACCTCATAACATATGATAAATCGTGGGTTTAAGGACGTGGATCTTGTTACTCAAGCTTTAATACCCGTCTATTTTGTGCGTCAAATTTTGAATCAAAACTTTGTTTATACGGTTTGTTAAACTGTAAAAATACATGAACATTTATGATGTTTAGAACCATGTATTCTTACATATAAGTAAATAATATCTTATTACTACTAATAAGAGTTGAACTACGTAACCTATGAAATGTTCTTTCATTTCCATACTTATATCTTTCATACTTATAATCCCTAATTATATACGGTACGTTTTTTCATTATACCCTGAATACATATAAATATATATATATATATATTAAACAGTATTCGTGTTTTATTTTACTGTGATTGAGTTTTCAGTATACTATTTTATCTAGTTAAGAAATTTCCTTTTTAAAATTGTAACATAATTAACCATTCTCATCGCACAACAAAAGTGAAACTTGGCTTTTATACATGAACTGAAACTTATTCACACAGAGACGGGCGAAGTCGTAATAATGAAACTTTATTAACTGGCTTTACATTTTTTTTTCATAAAAATATGTTTGTGATTAATAATAAATATGTTGTAATAAATGTTTAGTTTTGACTGTCAATATCTATCAATGTGTAGAACGAAAGACTATCTCCTCTGGCTCTATCCATCGAATGAAACTAAAACACGAACTAGGTTAGATTTTTACCCAGAACTGTATTCACTTTTTTAACAGCTTCCACACGACTACAGTCTATTTATTCAACTCTCTAATCGGAAACATTTTAAAACCTTTTCCGAAAGATAAATCATTTGAATTTTTTATCACACTTACGTTTTACAATATCGGTCATAATTTAATATGGAAGTTTCATGTTCATACCAACATTACTCGTGATGTAGCTAGAGGTTCATGTTTCTTGTTACGTATCATGTTCATACCAATATTACTCGTGATTTAGCTAGAGGTTCATGTTTCTTGTTACATATCATGTTCATACCAACATTACTCATGATGTAGCTAGAGGCTCATGTTTCTTGTTACATATCATGTTCATACCAACATTACTCGTGATGTGGCTAGAGG
>NW_013668948.1:66622-69176 GCF_000517525.1 Limulus polyphemus
TCATAAATAGATAGATAGATAGATATAGAAACAGACAGATAGATAGTTTCTTATGTATATTCACTTTATTGTCAAACGTACTCAAAGACTAGATCGCTATGAAATTAACAAAATACGTTCCAAAATGTATTCTTTACAGAGAATCAATAACTGACCACTTAGTGTTACAAACTAAATAAACTGACTGACAAGACGCAGACGTTGAGAAACCAATATAACGAATTACAGCATATGGTATGAAAAATGCATGTCTATATGTAATTAGCAGAATCATGTTACAGCAAGAAAAGTTATAGAACTACGTTATCAGGTGGAAATCTATCAAAACATTTTTAGTCGAAGCGCACTGCAGTACAAAATATAAACACTCCACAGAACCTTGAGAGACAGTAAAAACACTTGAATGGATAAGGTAGTGAAAGAAGCTTCATCTAGAAATCAACTGATGCAAAGAAAAACACGCTAGAAAAAAGTAACCATAGTAACTGTATTCGTACCATAGATCAAGAAACAGACTGCACGTGCAGGTAGTAGTCATGGCTACAGTATCAGCTTGATGCATGTGGTACTATATGGTATACGCTGAGACAGACAGTGTACATAATTGTATTTAAGTAGGCCGTTCTTCCTTATCAGACAGACTTTATAAGTAGCTGTATCCTAGTCGATGGTTCTTACCTTCTGAGACAGACAGTAAAAGTAGCTGTATTTCAGAATTTGGTTCTTACCTTCTGAGACAGACTGTATAAGTAGATCTATCTGAATGGGTGGTTTCTTCAATACAAAAATAGACAGTATAAGTAGCTGTATTTGTGTAGGTGGTTCTTACCTTCTGAGATATATTGTATAATAAGATAATTCTGAGTAGGTGGTTCTTACCTTCTGTAACGGCCTGTATAAGTAGCTGTATTTGTGTAGGTTGTTCTTACCTTCTGAGACAGACATTATAGTTAGCTGTCTTTGTGTAGGTGGTTCTTACCTTCTGAGATATATTGTATAAGAAGATGTATCTGAGTACGTGGTTCTTACCTTCTGTAACGGCCTGTATAAGTAGCTGTATTTGTGTAGGTTGTTCTTACCTTCTGAGACAGACATTATAATTAGCTGTCTTTGTGTAGGTGGTTCTTACCTTCTGAGATATATTGTATAAGAAGATGTATCTGAGTACGTGGTTCTTACCTTCTGTAATGACCTGGTCTCAGAAGGTAAGAACAACCTACACAAATACAGCTACTTATACTGTCTTTCTCAGAAGTTAAGAACCACCTACACAAAGACAGCTAATTATAATGTCTGTCTCAGAAGGTAAGAACCACCTACACAACGACAGCTAATTATAAAGACATTATAATTAGCTGTCTTTGTGTAGGTTGTTCTTACCTTCTGAGACAGACATTATAATTAGCTGTCTTTGTGTAGGTGGTTCTTACCTTCTAAGACAGACATTATAATTAGCTGTCGTTGTGTAGGTGGTTCTTACCTTCTGAGACATACAGTATAAGTAACTGCATTTGAGTAGGTAGTTCTTGTTCTCTGAGACAGACAGTATACGTAACTGTCTTTGAGTATGTGTTTTTTACCCTTTGAGACCGACTGTATAAGTATGCGGCTCTTACCTTCTGAGACAGACTGTACAAGTAGTTGTATTTAAGTAGGCGGTTCTTACTTTCTGAGAGAGACTCCATTAGTAGTTGTATTTAAGTAGGCGGTTCTTACCTTCTGAGAGAGACTTCATTAGTAGTTGTATTTAAGTAGGCGGTTCTTACCTTCTGAGAGAGACTTCATTAGTAGTTGTATTTGATCAAGCGGTTTTTATCTGCTTGAAGAATGTCGCGTTAATTATAAAAGTTTTCTGATTCAAAAACCAGCGTTCATATTTCTCTTTAAGACATTGATGCCTAAGAAAAGTAAGATGGCTTTGGTGGCTTTTAAAGCTGAATATAGAGGTTCGAAACCTTTGTTAAGCCAGTGACTCATGTTGAAGGTAAAACCTTTAAATTATACGATAGTTCGGCCTTTCAGTTTTGTGTATAATTTGAACTAAAGCGTATTCATCTGAAAAATATGTCAAATTTTTTCAGTTATTGTTGAAAACACGTGTGTTTCTCGGCTTAAAGCACAACCGATTTATTTTCACAATCATTACTACTTCTTTGATGCATCAATCGTATCATTATTAATTAAATATGTTATTTAATTGAATCACTTTTTTTTTCACTACCACTTATCATAAAACTCTAATTAAAGTTTTTTTTGAAAATTGAAAGAAATTAGATTTTACATAGAACGAAGTTGCAACAACAAAATGAAACAAAAGTTTAAGAAAAAATTATCTTAAGACTAGTAGCAGAAATAAAAGAAAATAATAAAACAGAGGTGCCAGAACAATCAATATATTATTTTGAGGCAATTATAGAGGACGCAGCTGTTATGTTCGTTAAGGGATCATTACTTTATTGCAACTTTTTATTACTCAGCTATTTATTTTATGTTTGTTTGTTTTTGAATTTCGCGCAAAGCTACACGAGGGCTATCTGCGCTAGCCGTCCCTAAT
>NW_013668948.1:69224-73296 GCF_000517525.1 Limulus polyphemus
ACCACCCACCGCCAACTCTCGGGCTACTCTTTTACCAACGAATAGTGGGATTGACCGTGACATTATAACGCCCCCCACGGCTGAAAGGGCGAGCATGTTTGGTGGGACGGGGATACGAACCCGCGACCCTCAGATTGCGAGTCAAGCGCCTTATCCACCTGGTCATGCCTGGCCTATTTGTTTTATGAGGAAGAAAGGCTTAGGAAATATTTATCCATTTCTTATTAGGAAACAGACATATATCGAAAGTCACAGCTTCAAATTTTGAAAGAAAAGAGAGTAATTCGTGAAATTAGCCACTAAGGACTATTAACTCAATTTAAGTTAAAGTGATAATAATTTATAAACGAAGTAATTAGTTACACTCCACTTCAATGTTTATTCTGGTTAAAAAGTTACGACAGGCTTACTCATTTAAAGTAATTAATTTATATTAAGTGTTTCTGCAGTCTACCTTAATAAGAGAACAGGCCATCTAGAACGATTCATGGGCTATAGATTTAATTAATATTTTATTTTTAAAAAGTTAGAATGTGTGCTTGATTTAACGGAACTGACTTAATGGAATTTTAAATGTGTTTGATGACAACGAGACTTACTGATTACTAGCAATAAAAAATTTTGAATTTGAAAGACACAGGTATTAGTAAAACTAAAGCTGAAAATGTGATATAAGTATAAGCAATATATAAATATTTTACAACCTTGAAATCTTAGCTAAGCCTAATGGCTGCATTTTAGAACCTTGAAATCTTAGCTAAGCCTAAGGACTGGATTTTATTGGCCTAATGATACTGACTACTATTATTTCCCATATACATTTACAGATTCTTCAGATTAGAGGCTTATGTTATAAGGGTGAATAAAGTTTTAAACTTAGAATCTTTCTCATGTAACAATCCAGTAGTTGGTGCGAATATATTCAATGTTCAGAACACAAACTGCTCACAATAAACCTGAAGGGTCGTTGAAAATAATGAAACATTTTGTTGACGAAAAAAAAAAAATTCACGCAGAATTTTACTTTCAAGGCAATACTTAATGTATAATTTCGCAATTACAAAATGAATATATATATATTTCGAGCAACTAATCAAATATTTTAGGCTCCAGATTTCACAGTAAAATTGTATCGAGTAACTAAACAGAGAAACATTAAGCAATTTACTATATATGATTTTATTTACAAAGAGTTTGTTTGTAGTTAAGCACAAAGCTACACAATGGGCTACCTGTGCTCTGCCCAACACGGGTATCGAAACCCGGATTGTAGCGTTGTAAGTCCGTAGACATGCCGCTGTGCCACTGGGGGGCTTTACAAAGAGAAATTAAAATTAATTCTTGAAAAAAAAGAAATACATTTTATATATTCACTTCATAGTTATAAAGCTAATAGGCAAACAAAAATCTTATCAAAACTAATATATGTGTACACTAACTATTGACCCCCCAGTGGCATGTCTGCGGACTTACAACGCTAGAATCCGGGTTTCGATACCCGTGGTGGGCAGAGCACAGATAGCCCATTGTGTAGCTTTGTGCTTAATTACAAACAAACACTAACTATTTATCTATATGTACTCTGTTCTCATAGCCGGTTATCGTGTGCGAATGTGACGGTGATATTAAAAAAAAAGCTGTTATCTTGAATAAAGATGTTTATATGTGAGTGTTGGTAGGCCATTTTTTTCCACCATTTACAGTACTCCTTATCGCGTTTGTGCGGGGAAATGGGCAGCAATTTATCTCCCTCTCCGGTGGCATAGCAATAAATATGAAGGCTTATAACGGTAGAAATCGGGTTTCGATACCTTTGTTTGGCAGAACACTGATAGCCCATTGTGTGGCTTTGTGCTTCATAACAAATGAGCAGAATATACATTATAAAATAGAGTTCAATAGCGTTCGTTGGACATCAACAGAAGTAAACAGAATACAATGAATTAAGTGAAATGCAGCCGAACATGCAAGTGACGAATTTTCAAAGCAGGAAAACGTGAGATCTGTTTTCTTCTCTCAACTCGACTCGCAATCTCCGGGTCGCGGATTCGAATCCCCGTCCAACCAAACATGCTCGCCCTTTCAGCCGTGGGGGCGTTATAATGTGACGGTCAATCCCACTATTCGTTGGTAAAAAGAGTAGCCCAAGAGTTGGCAGTGGGTGGTGATGACTAGCTGCCTTCCCTCTAGTCTTACACTGCTAAATTAGGGACGGCTAGCGCAGATAACCCTCGTGTAGCTTTGCGCGAAATTCAAAACAAACAATCTTCTCTCAACACTGATAAGGCAATAACTATATTATGCTTACGAAAGTCGTTATAGGAGAGGGGGAATATTTAACTCTATATAAATAAAAACACGAAACAGTGAACAACTTTTAAAAGTTCGATTATTGTTCATACATTTAACATCTTTTGGAAACTCATTTCTAACATCGTAAATTTTAATAACTATGGCAATCACGTGTTTACGATTTTGGATTTTTTTTTCTGCATTTTTAACACAGAAGCTTAAGTCAACATGAATATAACCATGGGATTTCTTTACTCTTAAGTCAACAGGAATGTAACCGTGGAGTTTATTTACCCTTAAGTCAACAGGAATATAACCGTGGGGTTTCTTTACCCTTAAGTCAACATGAATATAACAATGGGGTTTCTTTACTTAAGTCAACATGAATATAACCATGGGGTTTCTTTACCCTTAAGTCAACATGAATATAACCATGGGGTTTCTTTACCCTTAAGTCAACAGGAATGTAACCATGGGGTTTCTTTACCCTTTCATGAAGAGGAAATGTTTGTGATTTTATTAATACGTCGTATTATAGCTCTTGATACGGTTGAGTCTCCCAGGAACGTAAAGTTGAACTAACTGGCTATTTGAACATACTTAGGCAAAATAAAGTCTTAATAGAGACAATCTTTGTTAATTTAAATAAAAATAGGTCTGTAGCTGACGTTAAACAATTTTTATTTCACCAGGAAAGAAAATCACTGGGGGGGGGGGGAGTTTTACTCATCAACTATAACTGAATTGCTTTTAACACTGAGAAGAAATTATTTATTTCGCAGGTCTGTTAACACTAGATGTCGTTAAGATCAGAACTTGTGATAAATCTTTCTGATTCGCGATTGTTTTAACCAAATAATTTGTACGCGGAGATTGGTTAATTATTCCGTTTGTTAATTTACTTCTTTGGAAAATTAAATCAAAGTTGGATAGCCTCCAGCTGATTAATTTCATCCATTTCAAAATGCCTTTCTTAAAGGAGCGATCTCTAATCACCTTAAAGAGCCTTGAATCAGCCATCTTTAATGATCTTCCAAAGGTTTCTGCACCGTTTTTAGTTAATACGTAACTAGGCTTACTTGTTATAAACTAAAGAACGCTTGGAAATCCACTGTTTTTTTTATGTATTATTGACTTATGGTTAATATGTGTACTGGTCTGTCACTCGACTTTAATTTTCTGCAACACATATTTCTAAGATACTTTCATACATGATACTAACACCTCATTCGCCTTGCCGTATTAAGGCTTAGCATGATCTGTTGGTGAGGGCGCTTGACTCGCAATCTGCAGGTGGCAGAAACAAAGCCCGCCGCCAAACATGCTTGCCCTTTCAGTCGTGGGGGGCGTTGTAAAGTTACGGTCAATCCCACTACTCGTTGGTAAAGCGGTGGTGACTAGCTGCCTTTCATTTAGTTTATCACTTCAAACTTAAAAAACAGCTGTAGTAAACAGTCCTCTGTAGCTTTTGCGCGTAATTAAACAAAAACAAACAAACCTTGTCGTGTTGATACTATTATCTCGTATTCCTTGTCGTGTAAAACGTGCCGTTCACTGCTACAATCAAATAAACACATATTTATTTTATTATAAAACCCTAAAAAGATATCAATAATGTTATAAAGTAATTAGGTGGTTCCATTTCATTCAATCCGGATGAAAATGTTCGTTTTTAGCAAATCAATTTGAAATTATTTCCACATATTATCAAGTTTGTTTGTTTGTTTTGAATTTCGCGCAAAGCTACACGAGGGCTATCTGCGCTAGCCGTCCCTAATTT
>NW_013668948.1:74245-78695 GCF_000517525.1 Limulus polyphemus
CCCTCAGATTACGAGTCGAGTGCCTTAACCACCTGGCCATGCCGGGCCTATTATCAAGTACAGTAATAGACTGAGTACTCACAACACATCAGAACTTATCTGTGAAATCTTGCCAGGTTAACTTTTAACACTACAAACCACATTGCGTTGTCTTTCACGTGAGATCCTACCAGGTCAAGACACACGGTAGTGTGTCATGCTGCCAATAAAACATGCCGGACACACACACTGTGTATTATTAATAGGAGTGATCGTTTAGCGATTTTCCATTTTATGTAGCTCAGAGTGTGTTACATCAGACTATTACATATTTTTCAATGATGTGTTTTACTGGATCCTTACTTCACGTACCAAATTTCAAGGCAATCAGTTTAGAAATACACGAGATATAAAATCTCCAATTTTGATTGCATTTCCTTTTTCTTTTTTTTTCCTTCGTACCAAAAGTACGAAAATTTAGTTGATAGAAAAACACTTTTAACTTTTATGGATTTTTTTTTCACATTTGATGCAATGATAGATCTTTACTACCTACGATTAGATGTCGAATTTGGTTTAAATATAAGCTACGTGTACAAAGTTATTCAACAAAAACCCCGCTCAATTTTCACCAAAATATTTGCGCACGCCTTCGCAAAAAATTGCGTGAACTATCGGTCTGAAACTTTTACTACAGCTTAACCTAATAGTAAAAGTAGACCGTTTTTAGTTTATGTCAATCGGATTAAAGATGGCTGATTTAGATCAGCAAAACTATAGGGTGAAAGCACTTGCAGATACATAAGTATTGGTTAGGCCAAGCAAACTAAATTAGTAGTTTCTAGCTCAAGTTTTCCAAAGAATCATACGTGTGGACGGTTATTATACATTATTCATTGCCAACTTTTAAGAACAAATTCGCTAAATTTTATGAAATTCTTCTAATTAAAGAGCGTTTAGCGTCACGTGATATTAGCGTAAATAATGATGCTTGATACGGCTGTACCAAATGCATGCGAGTGATGAAAAGAAACTGCTAATCTAGATTCTATGGCGTTATTATAAAGGAAGTTATTAACACTGTTTTAGAAAGAAAAAAATATACCACAATATATTTTAAAATATCTGGATGGTTCTGTAAAGTATAGGTCTGTTCCGAATAATAGGGTTGCCATCCTAATGCTAATGTTGGTTACTATCGAGTGTCACTTTCTTACTTGCTGTGGTTTGTTGGTGTGTTTTAACAAAAAGTCGTGATGTCTAATGAAAAACACTTTAAGTGTGAAAAAAGGTGCGGCCAAAAAGAAAAAAAGAAAGGATTCAGCGTGCGACTTGGCTAACTAATGAATGAATATTTGCTGTCAAATTATTATCAATGATGTAAGTGTAGTTTCCAGTTTGGCCGCCAATTTAGATTTCATTCCCTTTAATTTGCACACTGAATCCTTTTTTGTCCGCGCCTTTTTTTCACACCTAAGGCGTTTTTGATGAGATTAAATTTTAACACTACAAACCATATTGAATTCTTAGCATTGTGCAAAAAGGCTTCGTCAGCACCAGTAGACACGTGAAGGAAAGAACTGTGGAATGCTATTATACATTCTATTTATTGGAAACTAATATTAACCCAGTGAATAAATGTGTCGTTTAAATTGTTCAGGATATTTATGGTTCCAAGTTGAGATTAATTTTGTGATGATACAACTTAGAATAACCAATAAAAAGATAACACAAACAACTCATATAAAAGATCAATATCTAAGAAGGCCTCATGCTGTGTTAAGATTATTTTCTGTTGGTCTAACACCAGATAATGCCTGAAATATCAAATCAATGCTTAGCGTCCACTCATTAATGTAACCGGCCTCGAACGGTCAACAAAGATGTAATATTGATGTCTCGTCTACAGTATCTTAAATTGGTCAGAAGATATTTCGCTATGAGAGGCCATTTATTTTGTACTTTTAAGATATAAGGCCTTAAGGCAATTAAAACTAAAGGCAGCACAAGACACAGTTAAAAATGCGTTATACCAATGTCTTACGTCTAGTGCATAAACTAAACTTATTATTTGTGTGTGTGTTACTTCGTATACGCAGCCTCTAATTTCTTTTCACAGCGAAACGTGTTGTTTAATATTAGAGGCTGTGAAAAACCTCATATATCCAGAGCATTACTCGTCAGCTCCGTTTCACTCCAATATTAAACAACACGTTTCGCTGTGAAAAACCTCATATATCCAGAGCATTACTCTTCAGCTCCGTTTCAAAAAACCTCATATATCCAGAGCATTACTCTTCAGCTCCGTTTCACTCCAATATTAAACAACACGTTTCCACAGCGAAACGTGTTGTTTAATATTGGAGTGAAACGGAGTGAAGAGTAATGCTCTGGATATATGAGGTTTTTCACAGCGAAACGTGTTGTTTAATATTGCAGTGAAACGGAACTGAAGAGTAATGCTCTGGATATATAAGGTTTTCCTTCATATTATCATGTTTCACTGTGAAGATAGTTAAAACATTTTTTCCCTTTCCGAATGCTTGTACCAGTGTTTTCTATACTGAGCTTACACTTCCTATACAAATAAGCAGCATATACTACATAATCTAATAAACACTGAGAATGTACTACATAATCCAATAAACACTGAGATTGTACTACATAATCTAATAAACACTGAGATTGTACTACATGATCCAATAGACACTGAGGTTGTACTACATAATCCAATAAACATTGAGATTGTACTACATAATCCAATAAACACTGAGATTGTACTACATAATCCAATAAACACTGAGATTGTACTACATAATCCAATAAATACTGAGATTGTACTACATAATCCAATAAACACTGAGATTGTACTACATAATCTAATAAACATTGAGATTGTACTACATAATCCAATAAACACTGAGATTGTACTACATAATCCAATAAACACTGAGGTTGTACTACATAATCCGATAAATACTAAGATTGTGCTACATAATACAATTAACACTGAGATTGTACTACAAATACAATAAACACTGAGATTATACTACATAATCCAATAAACACTGAATTGTACTACATAATCCAATAAACATTGAGATTGTACTACATAATCCGATAAATACTAAGATTGTGCTACATGATACAATAAACACTGAGATTGTACTACAAATACAATTAACACTGAGATTGTACTACAAATACAGTAAACACTGAGATTATACTACATAATCCAATAAACACTGAGGTTGTACTACATAATCCAATAAACATTAAGATTGTACTACATAATCCAATAAAAACTGAGGTTGTACTACATAATCCAATAAACATTGAGATTGTACTACATAATCCAATAAACACTGAGAATGTACTACATAACCCAATAAACATTGAGATTGTACTACATAATCCGATAAATACTAAGATTGTGCTACATAATACAATTAACACTGAGATTGTACTACATACTCCAATAAACACTGAGGTTGTACTACATAATCCAATAAACACTGAGATTGTACTACATAATCCGATAAATACTATGATTGTGCTACATAATACAATTAACACTGAGATTGTACTACAAATACAATAAACACTGAGATTACACTACATAATCCAATAAACACTGAGGTTGTACTACATAATCCAATAAACATTGAGATTGTACTACATCATTCAATAAACATATGATCACAAAGAATCATATACTTAACAACTGAATAAGCAGCGAGTGCTAAACATTTCAACAAAATATTGTGTAACGCGTAACCTAAGTTTTCCAATATCTTCTTCAACAAGGTTTTCTAAACCATTCATCTAACCTTCTTTCACATTTTTTTTCACATGTCTAAAGTGTTTTTTAAGTTCCAAACCAGAATCTTAATGATGTAACTGATATTCGAGACTTATATATATATATATATATATATTTATTTATTCTTGAAAATGTCGATAATCTCATAAGTCTTCAAATTATACTGAAAGTTCTAGAACAATCCTTTTGTGCAAAAGAATCTTATCTCTAACTATAAAACTTTTTTATTGATGTGAAGGTTACTTGATAATCAATCTCTGCGTGGAGTATTCCAGTCAAACTTTGTAGCTAATCTCTGCCTAGAGTATTCCATTCAAACGTTGCAGCTACTCTCTACCTGTAGTATTCCATTCATACGTTGCAGCTAATATTTGCGTGGAGTATTCCATTCAAACGTTACAACTAATCTCTGCCTAGAGTATTCCATTCAAACGTTGCAGCTACTCTCTACCTGTAGTATTCCATTCAAACGTTGCAGCTAATCTCTACTTTGAGTATTCCATTCAAACGTTGCAGCTACTCTCTACCTGTAGTATTCCATTCATACGTTGCAGCTAATCTCTACTTTGAGTATTCCATTCAAACGTTGCAGCTACTCTCTACCTGTAGTATTCCATTCATACGTTGCAGCTAATCTCTACTTTGAGT
>NW_013668948.1:79520-86960 GCF_000517525.1 Limulus polyphemus
AGCTAATCTCTGCCTAGAGTACTCCATTCAAACGTTGCAGCTAATCTCTAGTTTGAGTATTCCATTCAAACGTTGCAGCTACTCTCTACCTGTAGTATTCCATTCAAACGTTGCAGCTAATCTCTACCTGTAGTATTCCATTTAAACTTTGCAGCTAATCTTTGCGCGGAGTGTTTCAAACAAATGTTGAAACTAATCTCTTTGTAGAGTATTTCTTTCAAAAATTGAAGTTAATCTGTACGTGGCGTATTCCAGTGAAACAAGAATTATTATGTTGTGAATGACATTTACAGGCTGGCGAAACATGATTAAAATTCAAACTTTTCATACGACATTAGTATTGTTACTATTATTATTTTAAACACTATATTCTTTATCTAGTTTCTTAGGGATTTTTAAGAATTAGAAGGGTGTATAATAATAGTATTACAATCACACTATATTTGCCACATCCATTGAGAACGACGCGTTTTGCTCAATCCAGAGCTCTTCAGGCACTCTGATAATATTATTATACACTCTTCTAATTCTTGAAAATCTCGAAGGGACTAGATAAAGAATATAGTGTTTAAAAATATAAAAGGCTTAATATCTAATGTCTTATGACATGTATGATTAATTATAATCATTCTTCGCCGGCTTGTAAAATGTGTTAACATCATAACCAATGTTGTTGTAACAAATGGCTTATGTAAATAGTATATCGACCACTAATGTATTTGTTGTTTTCTCAGCCGGCCTGATGAGCTCTGGATTGAGCGAAACGCGTCGTCGGCATTGGATAAGATAAACATAGTGTGGTTGGAATAATATGATTATACATGTCTAATTCTAGAAAATTTCTAAAAGACTAGATAAAGAATGTAGTGTTAAAAATATGATGGGCTTTATATTAATATCTTATGACAAGTCTAATTAATTCCAATGAAACGTTGCAACAAATATTTGCGTGGAGTATTCCAATAAAACGTTGCATCACTGCTGTAGCTCATTTTAAAACTCTTCGATGTGCGTGGGGGTAGGGGAGGGAGAGGTTAGTGGTTAGCCTGCCATACTGTGGATCAGAGCATCCATAGCTCACATCCCCCGTTGTCGCAAAATCAGTCGGATTCCGAACTTTGTGTCTTGGTAGGTGCGATATAAGAGTGACACTCAAATTCTACTTGATTAGAGTTGTCCAATAGTTGGTGGTGGTTGCTCTTACCTGACTGTTACATACTGAAGTCCTTGTATTCTTGATTTAAATATTCAACAGATTTACTTAACTTGTTTGAACTATCAGTAACGTTAGCTCGGCGAAAACAAACACCAACTGAGTTATTTATTTCTTCTCGAACATACCAAAATGGATTCTAAACTAAAATTCTCAACATAAATGAAATATTTTGTTAATTTCAAATGTCTAGACAGTTGGACATACGAGTCCTCGCTTGGAAGTCTCCGAAGAATAGCATGAGTAAAGATACAAGGACAGAAACTTACTAGAAAAATAAATATTAAGTATATATATATATATATATATCACAGAATTATGTAGATTCAGAGGGTTCTTTACAATTTGCATTTTCAATCACCTTACTTCTGGCCATCATTATATATTGCATGGTTACACAGTTTAAATATACTGAGAGTTTTGTTGCAACTCAACTGTAGTGTGGAGCTGTAAATTTATCCCTTCTGGGCGGCTTACATTACAGAACTTTCTGACGTAAGTTCTCTTATTACGTGATCATAAAATCGCCCAAGGCACGGAATATTTGCGTTTCAAAGAAATTTATTTCTCTAGTATTGAATCAGACTTATAGTAAGAGAAAATATAATACCAGTAAGGAACTATTAATAATTTCTGGTGAGAGCAAGTTGGGTACTTAAGGCAAAACTGAAAATTAACCTGGTTGTCAGTATAGCTAATTAAATATATTCATCTTATGTGTCTACTTATAAAGATTAAAATTCATTGTTCCATCACTTGGGTACCCTAGTTGTTAACGAGATTTTCGGCCGTAATCCCAGTAATATCTCACGAGGTTTGGCTAGCTTAGGAGATTTAGACTAGTCCTAAATACAATTTATAAGCTAAGAATATAAATTCATTGATATAAAACAAGTTTAATAACTGAAGACAAATTAAAATAAAATAAACATAATTATATTTGATACAGTAAGTAGTATATCAATATTATTAAGGAAATGAGCTATAAATAAACAAAATGTTATACCTTAGTTGAGGAACCCACAAACATTAGTTCCTGTTCTAAACCATTGTCATATGCGACAATTGAAGATAAATTATCACACTGGATGAAGCATATGCTTATTTAACTATTTGCAATAGTTGTTTCAAGTTATTTTGGTCTATCGGTAATACAACATTTCAAAAGTGGTAGAGAGTATTTTGTGAAGTTTTTTTCTAGGGATTTATGGAATGACAAGTTTAATGGTAACCGTTCTTGTTGTCAAGAAAAGTGAACACTGAATATTATCAGGCAAATAGTGAAACCAATATATCGCAATGAAATACCTAAATTTCTATGAATTAGATTCAAATAAAATAGAGATCCATCAAGACAAAGAATCCAGCTCTATGACCAAGTTAACATTACTGTTCGTTTGCAAGATGCAAGTAAAAACGGATTTCATGGGTGTCTATGCCTTCAGATTGCTCAAAGTAAGGGAAAACACATTAAACTCCATGCTTTCTGGAAAATCATCCTGCAGTGGAATTTGTGCTGTATATAAATAACCAGAGCTATAGAACACCATCTGTGGTGGAAGAAAAGGATGTCAGGCCTAGGACTCATCCTTGAATTATTACCATAGATCATGAATGCCCTTTCACCCTGAGCCATCACATAGAACACCGACTGTGATGGAAGAAAAGGGTGTAAGGCCTCAAAGTCATCCTTGTATAATTAACATAGATCATAAACATAACCAGCTCCATAATATACAACACAGTCTGGAATGGAAAGAGAAATAAGACATAAACACTCATCTTTCTATCATTACCATAGATAATGAACATCCTTCTCTCCTTAATCAATGACTAATACTTTTACTGTTGCCTAAAGTATTAACCATTTTCTCAAAACTGGATACAAGCAGCTTATTTTTCATTTAAAATTTCTTCTTTTTCAGATTATATGACTTGCTTGAACTGATGTTTTGCTTAGCAAACATCATTGGCTGAAACATTTAGACCAAATTTAAACACTTTCTGTATTTCTAAGATAATGTTTCGTTTACTTAGTTGCAAATTTTAATGTGTGGCTGTGGAAATTTCAAGTCTGTGTCTTCAATCCATACAACATAAGTTGTTGCTCTATAGATGAGATAAACCCACAGTATGATATCTAATGCAGACTCAGATTCTATCAATTACAAGTTTCAGTCATATTAACATTGTGTTCTTTGTAAAGAGCATTAAGCCTGACTTCAGAGTTATAATATTCATGTGACTCCCACCAACGTATTTATCTTGGTTTAGTAGAAATCCATGAGTACAACAACAAATGTATTTACTTGGTTTAGTAGAAATACACGAGTAGTTATTATGACACTCTGGTAACGAAAGTGACGTCACTTCCGAGGACATAAGTTGGATTGAACAGTTAATTAACAATAACAGCCAAATATATTATAATATAATTGTCTGCTGTTTTGTAATATTTAAGTATATTATAATTAACAATAACAGCCAATTATAATATAATTAAATATTACAAAACAGCAAGCAATTAGAGGATGTTACACCAATTATTAACAATAATGGAGATAATCATAATTTCAAAAAATTTGGTCATAAATCATAATTATAAATTAATTCTCTCCACACAGGCTTGGTCAATTTCACCGACCACGTGACCCTTTTTGTATTCTTATTTGGTCTTTATAGATTTGATACTACTAGCTTTTGATATAGTATGTATATCTTCACGAACTTTGGCAGTCTTTCAGTAAACATTATAAGCCTTTCACATACAAAAAATCATATTTTTAGTGAAGTATTTTTAATAAACTATAAAACGATTTGTTCTGGAATATATCGAGTATTTGTTTTGAATATTCCGTGTGCAAAGTGATTTTTCTATTAAGATTAAAATGTTTTAAAAAGATTTTTGTCATATCCAAAATCTCAAATTTCATTTGTGTAATCTCTAAAACCTTCTAAATACATTTCAAATGTTTGTTTTCAGTAAAATATTTTTTTCTGTTAGTTTCGCTACCCTAACTCTATACAAGATTGGTCAATTTGACTGACCTCGTAACCACCAAAACAAAATTGAAATAAATCTGAATTACCCTCCTTTTCTTTCTAGAATGTAGCATGAAACTGTATTCGTTTATCATAAGTAGCTTTGAACTCGTAACAGTATACATCTATTTATAATCAAATTTTATTGTTTTATTGCTCTTTCAACGGTGTCTAACTACTATTCGCGCCATTATAAGTTGTAAATCACTTGGTGAACGTGCAGCTCAAGTTATGCTATTGAAATACATTACCCACGAGCTACTCCGAGTTGCTCGCGTGCGTGCCTCGTGAAATATTTTTATTATATTATTCTTATTGTTCAGAACACAACATTATACAATAATTCTTTTGATAGATGAAAACCTTGACTTTCTATTCGTTATAGGTAATATATAATTAAGTATAAGAGAGAAATATTACAAAATCCTGAAAGAGAGGATGTGACAGGCGAGTGTGGCAGGAGGAGTCTGATTTTCTATTTGATAATTCTGTAACCAAACAGAATTAACGGCTATAAAAATTATTGTTTGTTTGTCAATTATTATAGCATAAAATCTTAGCTAATAATCCATATTTTAATAAGTTTTAAGTTCTTAATTAATATTAGGAAATATTTTTAAAAACCCTGAATTCCTCTAGTGTGATACACTTGACACATTTTCTCTAGAAACTACGAAATTAAACGTAAATTACTCACTACATAATCATCATTGCTCATAACACGAATAGTGAGTAGTTTAATAAAAATTTGAATGTAAGACACTAAAACCTTATGTTCGGAGCAGTAAAGGATTCCTGGGGTAAGAGGCTTAAAGAAACAATAGTTGTGTATCCAATAACAATAATGGAAAATAACTATAGAGTAAAACCAGGGCATGATGCTGTCAACTTTATGTTTGATATTAATAAGAAGACTTGTATAAGAACTTTCATTCATTCTGTCTACAATCAGGAAGGGACAATAATGGATGGTAATTATAGACACAGTTTTATCAATCCACCTTATCTAATTATTGAGTAAAGAAACATCAGTTGTGTTAAGATTCTCCAAACGATTTCCACTGGCTGTTTTTCATAGTGTGTGGTATCTCTCTCTCAGTAGACAAAAAACTATTTTCATATTGTATTTAAATGCCTAAAGGTATACTTTGTAAAACACATGATATTTTCTTTCAACCACTACTTCCATACAGTGAAGGTTATTTGTAGAATCTTAACACATCTGGTTGCATACAACCACGTTTATAATTACCATCCAATATTTTCCCACCTAAATTGTAGATAAAATGATTGTTTGCTCCTATACAAGTGTTTTTATACATCTCAAACAAGAAGTTGACAACGTCATGTCCTGCTTTTACTCTGTAGTTATTTTCCATTATTGTCATTATATACACAACTGGTGTTTCTTTAAACTATAATTATGCTTTATGACCACGTTATTTTTAAATTACAATTATCTCCAATTATTGTCAATAATTGGCATCAAGTCATGAAAATTTGTAATTACCTAATATAATTGGACATGAGTGATTCATGCGAAACTCGCCTATAAATATTATTAATAATTGGCATTTAAAACTATAATTATCTTTAATTACTCTCAATAATTGGCATAACATCCTGTAATTCTATATTGTTTTGTTTAATTTATTATTATACTATAATTGGTTGTTATTGTTAATTAACTATTCCACTCCGTTATGCCCTCGGGAAGTGACATCACTTCCGGTACCAGAGTGCCATAACAACTACTTCCATGCGTACAATGACGAACATATTTATCTTGGTTTAGTAGAAATCCATACGTACAGTAAGACTAGGAACATCGTGATAGTTGTAGCACTATTTTTGATCCACTCAAATTTAGCTTCTCAACAGAAATATTTTATACCTATAACAATCTGTAAATGATTTAATGATTTTCCAATAAGTTAATGAATCCAATGCAACTATTGAAATATACACAATCTTCGAGAACTTCTCCAACGCAGGATATCCGATCTTATGATTCTAGATATTAATAAATGGTATTTTAGTTTTACTAGCAATAAAAATTATGATATAAAAGAACTTTTCTCAGATTCTGGACTGGATGATGTCAGACCTTAAGGTATCAGAGCACAGTAATCAAGAACTGGCCATTTCAGGTTTGTTTATTGAAAGCTACTAGAGGGCTATCTATGCTAGCCGTCCCTAATTTTGAAGTGACAGACTACAGAGAAGTCAGCTACTCAACACCACCCACCGCCAACTCTTGGGGTACTCTTTACCAACGAGTAGTAGGATTGACTGTCAGATTACAACGTCCCCTCAACTGAAAGGGCGAGAACACGTTCGGTGACGAGATTCGAATCCACAACTCGTACAACATTAAACAGTTCTATCACCGCTTCTGTTTCGCTAACAAAATAATAATACATTTCAAAGAGGTGAAGAACAGAATTCATTTTTATGGGAAAAATTCATGAAGCTTAAAAATCCAATTAATGAAATCTCACCTTTCAAACCGTTTCAGGAAAAAAACTTGTTTTCATGAGTACAAAATGTTTCGAGTAAGTTGTCTTGAAACAACGTGAAATTTGCCACAACAAATATTATGCATTTGTTTTAATGTAAACAAATGACTCTCAGAATGTTGAAGTACGTGGAAGTATTGTTATTCAGTCATCAAGTAATATCCACAAACATTTGAAAAAGTTACCGGAAGCCTGTTCTGTTAAAACCCTTTCCAATTATTTCAAAATTACCATCTTTGGTTTCCCTATACTTAAAAGCTAATTCAATTATTTTATACCCTCAGTGGCACAGCGGTATGTCTGCGGACTTACAACGCTACAATCCGGGTTTCGATACCCGTGGTGGGCAGAGCACAGATAGCCCATTGTGTAGCTTTGTGCTTAACTTCAAACAAACAGTTATTCTATTAAAATGATAAATTTTATAAATAATAATCTTACTTGTTTCTTTAAATAGAGCGGATATGCACATTGATAAACTTACATCTAGATATACAGACAGGTAAGGAAATAGACAAATGTCACAGACAGTTAAGAGATAGATAGACAGAAAGCTATAGAAAGATAGAAAAGTAAAAAATAGCAAGAGAGGTAAGCAGAGAGATAGACAGATGCACAGACAAGCAAGCTGAGAGAGATAGACAAATATAGAGACAGACACGCAGA
>NW_013668948.1:87793-107898 GCF_000517525.1 Limulus polyphemus
GCAGAGAGATAGACAAATATAGAGACAGGTAAGCAGAGAGAGATAGACAGATGCACAGACAAGCAAGCTGAGAGAGATAGACAGATGCACAGACAAGCAAGCTGAGAGAGATAGACAAATATAGAGACAGACACGCAGAGAGATAGACAAATAGAGACAGGTAAGCATATACATAGGTATACAAACAGGCAAGCAGGAAAATAGACAGATATACAGACAGCCGAGCAGGGAGACAGGCAAGTAGGAAAGTATGGAGCTAGACAGATATAGAGACAAGTAAACAAAGATAGACAGATATAGAGACAAGTAAACAAAGATAGACAGATACAGAGACAAGTAAACAAAGATAGACAGATATAGAGACAAGTAAACAAAGATAGACAGATATAGAAACAAGTAAACAAAGATAGACAGATATAGAAACAGGCAAGCACAAATGTAGATAGATATATAGAGAGACAAGCAAGGAGATCTCAGACAGGCAAACAGACAAAATGGGAAAGCAGTGAGATATGGTAGATAGATAGATAGGCAAGCAGAAAGATAGACAGATATACAGACAGGCAAGCAGAGAGATAGACAAATACAGAGACAAGCAAACAGACAGATAGCTATCATTTCCGAGTGCTCAGAAGAAAAAGCAAAACATCGTTCATCCAAAGGATAAAAATAAACGAAAATCAATTATGAATCTAACATGAGATTTATCAAGAGAAATAAAAATCCACAAATAAAGTGTAGGCTTAGAAGAGATGATTTATGTTCAAAAAATTTGTGTTTCCGTTGCATGCAATATTAATCCACTGATTAGAGCTATTAAAAAAAAAAGACAGGCATTTTAATAGGTGCAGTTGTAAGTAATATTCCCGTAGGGTGTATGTTTCCCTACCTACTGTATATATATGCCATGTTAGGTAGTCGTTACGAATAAGTCTTTTTTTTTCTTTCTACTGCTGTTTTCCAATTTAATAAAATGGCACAAGTGCTCACCGAATTATCTCATATGTGTGACTCTACGAGCAACTCATCACAGTTATTGGCAGTTTAATCGTCCGGAGCTTTAGTGTTTTTACTTTTTTTTCCGGTTATTACTCTAGATTCCTGTCAGATTTATTTTACTAACTCGCGGCAAGTTTTAATGAAATTTAACATTTGGAATCCTTATCCGTTATATCAGCTCCAATTTTCATTGTTTCCTTTAATATACGCTGCGTTAATTAAAACCTACACGTTCCACCTGTTCCCTGGAGGTTATTTCACAAAATATAACCGATATAAACTGTGCAAGCGAGAAAAACGAAAATCCAGAACGAAAAAGCGATATATATATATATATTTACAGAAGTAGCTCACCAGAGTTTTCAATTACGTCGTATTTATTTGTTTACCAGATGGTAAAAACTGCTTCTTATTGTGTTTTCAAATACGAAAAAGTAAATGTAAACATAACATAAAGAAACTATAGATAAATTGTACGTTTCAGTAACACGTGACTCTGCAATTTGTGCGAGTACTGTGTAAAACTGGTAAAAGAAACTACAGCAATGTTGCACGTTCTAGAAGCACGTGTCCTACAGATTTTTACGAGTCCTGTAACACTAGTGAAAGAAACTACAGATATGTTGCACGTTCTAGAAGCACGTGTCCTACAGATTTTTACGAGTCCTGTAACACTAGTGAAAGAAACTACAAATATGTTGCACATTTCAGTAACACGTGACTCAGAGATGTTCTCGAAGACTATAACATTAGTTTTCATGGTAGTATTTCTCAAATCTAAAACTCTATCATAAGTGTCAAAGCCATGGATACCACAAGGATGACACAGTTTTCCTGAAAACGATTCCAGGTGGCAGAAGCTTGTTACGGGGTACTGTCATGGAAACCTCTAACTAACTTGTAATACCCAGAGACAGAGTCGTGAATACTCGTAACAAGCTTCTGATATCTATGGTTACTGTCATGGAAACCTCTAATAACTTGTAACATCCATAAACAGAGTCGTGAATACCCGTAACAAGCTTCTGATATCTATGGTTACTGTCATGGAAACCTCTAACTAACTTGTAATATCCAGAGACAGAGTCGTGAATACCCGAGATACCAGAAACTTGTTACGAGTATTCACGACTCTGTCTCTGGGTATTACAAGTTAGTTAGAGGTTTCCATGACAGTACCCCTAGATACCAGAAACTTGTTACGAGTATTCACGACTCTGTCTCTGGGTATTACAAGTTAGTTAGAGGTTTCCATGACAGTTCCCCTAGATACCAGAAACATGTTACAGGTATTCACGACGCTGTCTCTGGGACAGTAACCATAGATACCAGAAACTTGTTACGGGTTTTCACGACTCTATCTCTGGATATTACAAGTTAGTTAGAGGTTTCCATGACAGTAACCAAAGATACCAGAAACTTGTTACGGGTATTCACGACTCTATCTCTGGATATTACAAGTTAGTTAGAGGTTTCCATGACAGTAACCATAGATATCAGAAACTTGTTACGAGTATTCACGACTCTGTCTCTGGGTATTACAAGTTAGTTAGAGGTTTCCATGACAGTACCCATAGATACCAGAAACTTGTTACGAGTATTCACGACTCTGTCTCTGGGTATTACAAGTTAGTTAGAGGTTTCCATGACAGTACCCATAGATACCAGAAACTTGTTACGAGTATTCATGACTGTCTCTGGGTATTACAAGTTAGTTAGAGGTTTCCATGACAGTTCCCCTAGATACCAGAAACTTGTTACGAGTATTCATGACTGTCTTTGGGTATTACAAGTTAGTTAGAGGTTTCCATGACAGTTCCCCTAGATACCAGAAACTTGTTACGGGTATTCATGACTGTCTCTGGGTATTACAAGTTAGTTAGAGGTTTCCATGACAGTTCCCCTAGATACCAGAAACTTGTTACGGGTATTCATAACTACTTTTTTATAGTCACCATGACATTTTCCTTAGAAACCGTAATCGTAGTTGATGTAACCAGAAACTGTGTGCCTCTTAAGTACGGCCCGGCATGATCAGGTGGTTAGGACGCTCCACTCGCAATCTGAGGGTCGCGGGTTCGAATCCGCACACCACCAAACATGTTCGCCCTTTCAGCCGTGGGGGCGTTATAATGTGACGGTCAATCCCACTATTCGTGGGTAAAAGAGTAGCCCAAGAGTTGGCGGTGGGTGGTGATGACTAGCTGCCTTCCCTCTAGTCTTACACTGCTAAATTAGGGACGGCTAGCGCAGATAGCCCTCGTGTAACTTTGCGCGAAATTCAAAAACAAACAAATAAACAAGCCTCTTAAGTATAACTTATGTATAACGATCAAAAGAGAATACGACACAAGTGAATTATTCATAAATACAAAATCCATTACAACTTCTACTCTGCCTACAATTAAATCATCATAATGTCAAATGTCAAGTCGCTCATTCTACGAAGCAAAAAGTATTTCTTGCAACTCCCTTCTAAGACTATAAAAGTGGAAACTATGATCTGTTTTAATCTACAACAACGAGTGTGTTTGTTAAGAAAATAATTTTGTTTTGAATCATTGTTTATATCAATCCAATATTTTTGTCCAAATATCTGTTTGAAAGTTTCTGCTGCCATACTTAAGACGCCAATTACATAAGATTTTGACTTTGACAGTAAAAAATTTACTTGACTCGATGTTCAAAATGAATTGAACTTACGTAGATCATTGTTGAGTTCCTGAATGTGTTACGGATGTTGTTTTCTTTTTCGTCAACTGGAAGCGGTTTTGTTTGTTTGTTTGTAATTATGTAAACAGCTACATAATGGGCTATCTGTGTTCTGCCCACCACTGGTATCGAAACCAGGACTTTAGCCTTGTAAATCCACTGGGGGGGGGGGTGTATAAGTAGATACATAAGAAAAATAATTTAATTACCTAGACTGATGGTCAGGTTGATTTTTAGTTTCGCCCCGACGGATTTTTTTATCAGTTGTCATTAAAGGCAAGAGACTAACGTAGTTGTATTTCTAAATATAAATATATATATATACACATGTATATTTACTTGATAGTTTATTTTCTAAAGGTTATATTTTTCTTTGATCTAGAAAAATAAATAAAAATTCGGTCAGTTAATTAATCATAGTACATATTAAGAACTTTAGGACACGTGACGTCATTGTAATTTTGCATGCATTTGTTGTCACGTGATTAATTATATTTCTTTTTTTCTACCAGAGCTAGATTATTTCAAGCATTTGCACGAACTATTTTGGCCCATGACAATTTGCCGTATTTTAAAATAATAAGTCCCCCCCAGTGGATTTTGGTAAGTTTACGGACTTGCAACACTAAAATGTGGGGTTCGTGATGGACAGAGAACAGCTGTCTTATTTTCTAGCTTTGGGCTAAAATAAACAAACAAACGATTAAAAATCACGTTAAGTATAATTAAATAAATATAACTCACAAACAGCGTACTCTAGGGTCCTCGGGTGAAGCTTTTAGACTATCACGAACCACAGTAGTGGTTCATAATAGGGATCGCCCATTTGTTCTTCTTCTTATTGTTTCGCCAGCAAAAACGGGTGCGAGTATTACAATCAAACCTAGGCAGTACTACTAAATGGGTAATTGCACATTATATAGGATACTTCTTAAGTTCCTCTGTATTTTTTATAAGCTAAAAAATCATAATTCTAGTGTAAACGGTGTTATCATTACCCCTTGGAGTTAGCTTTCTTACAAATATATGGTGTTCCTTTAAAAAGCTTAAGTACAGTGTTAAACAGGAATTACAAGCCAATAATAGATGAACATTAGATGAGTGTGACATGTAGAAACTCAATGTTTTGTACACTATACAATCGGTGTCTTTAGGGAGCTAACCCCTATATTATGTATAAAGTAAGGGTGTAAAAAATCAATACACAAAATATTAAATTTTATTACACACACGTTCTTAAAATGATTACTTTAAAAGACCCGAAGGTTTATTTATAGTGATGTTTTAGACGTATGTTTTATCTAAAAAGGCTGCTTTTCTACTGGTAAAATTTTATACGCGCATTGATGGAGTTGCGTCTAACTCTAGGCATATATATGCCCTTTGCTATGCATCATATCTAGAGAATTTATTTACACAGAAATTATAAATGCTTATTATGTTCTCAAAAAATCTCCCTGACAGTCTCCAGCTGCAGCTTAAATTTTTACATCTCGAACTAATGCGATCAAATAGTCAACAGCTATAGTAAATCATCATGAACCATATCAGCTAGTCTCCCACAAAAGATATATTTAAACTGTAGTTTAAAAGATGGCATCAAGCTCAGTTTCGAGTGTTGAATTATAGCCCACAGTGCCTGATTGCGAATTTTATAGATACTGCAGATGGAGTAGTCATCGCTGAAGCTGACTATAAGGGGTGGTAAAAATCGTGCAAGCAGAAGATGGCGATTCTAGACGAAAGTGAGGCAAAAAGTTTGTAGCTATTTTGACTCCATCAAATGTAATTCTAGCTAACAGCATGGAGTCAATATAGGGATTTATAGCTTGAGCAAATAATGTCTGCAGTATCTCCAGTCTTGTATGCTTACCTTATTTACTATCCCTATTTGCAGGTTTATCTAATTTCTAATTCTGGTTTATCTTCTATCTCAAACCTTAAGCTTGTTTGTTTACATTTTTTGCGATTGCATTTTTACTAGCTAGCTATCTTGTTTCTGTATTTTTTTAACGACCCCTATTCCCGTTTCTTAATTAACAATGTTTAATAATCTTGCATAGATTAGAACCCACAGAACTAGACTTGTATATGCAGTAAAGATAAAAAAGTTGTTGAGTTTACAAATGGCAACACCCTTTGTTACGAACAACGACGTAGAACGTCTGTAAAAAAAAAATCGATTTATTTCTGAAAGTAAGCGGAAAAGATATTAAAAACAGAAATTCCTTTCAAACATCCATCAATATTTGAGAACATGATGATCGATGTTCTAGTCTAAATTAGATGATAAGACTTCAATGTTATATCCAAGAATTGAAAAATTACGCCTGTTATTGCCTTTTTTTATTTTTTGTTTTCACAGAATTCCCATCTACTATGTCGAAAACTTGTCTGAATATGATCCTAACTATTATTTCCCAACAAAGAGAGCTGATGATCTTATATGTAGCGTTCAAACTTCTTTTTTTCTGTATATATATTACCTCCGTATTTAATATACCACAAGAAAGAAATGACACACAACCAAAAAGCACGTAGTAGTCTAATTCGCAGTACACTTTACTAACATCTGCTCTAAGCTGTATTAACATCCACAGTGAACTGTACTAACATCCACAGTAAACTGTATGGCAGTCACAGTAAACTGTATGGCATCCACAGTAAATTGTATTAGCATCTGCAATAAACTTTACTAATATCCACAGTAAACTGTATGGCATCCACAGTAAATTGTATTTGCATCTGCAATAAACTTTACTAACATCCACAATAAACTGTATGGCATCCACAGTAAATTGTATTAGCATCTGCAATAAACTTTACTAATATCCACAGTAAACTGTATGGCATCCACAGTAAATTGTATTAGCATCTGCAATAAACTTTACTAACATCCACAGTAAACTGTATTGACATTTCCAGTAGATTGTATTAGCATCTGCAATAAACTGTACTAACATCCACAGTAAACTGTATGGCATCCACAATAAACTGTACTAACATCCACAGTAAACTGTATTGACATCCACAATAAACTTTACTAACATCCACAGTAAACTGTACTAACATCCACAGTAAATTGTATTAGCATCCACAATAAATTGTACTAACATCCACAGTAAACTGTATTGACATCCACAGTAAACTGTACTAACATCCACAGTGAACTTTACTAACATCCACAGTAAACTGTGTGGCATCCACAATAACTTTACTAACATCCACAGTAAACTGTATTGACATTTCTAGTAGATTGTATTAGCATCCACAGTAAACTGTACTAACATCCACAGTAAATTGTATTAGCGTCCACAATAAATTGTACTAACATCCACAGTAAACTGTATTGACATCCACAGTAAACTGTACTAACATCCACAGTAAACTGTACTAACATCCACAGTAAATTGTACTAACATCCACAGTAAACTGTATGGCATCCACAATAAACTGTACTAACATCCACAGTAAACTGTATGGCACCCACAATAAACTGTACTAACATCCACAATAAACTGTATTGACATTTCCAGTAGATTGTATTAGCATCTGCAGTAAACTTTACATCTGTAGTAAATGTTATTAACCTTTGAAGTATTCTGCTGAAAGAAGCGATGAATTTTTAATATTTCTGTGACACAGAACAGAATAAGAAACTAATGTTAAGAAACTCTGCTTGTCATGCTCTATAAATAGGAAAGAAACAGTGGAGCGTAAAAACCTCTGAATATGCTGATAAAACAAACATCAAAGAAAGATTTCAGTGTGGCAACAAGTATTATAACTCGATTTGAAATGAATACATTAAACAATTAATTTATCCACTTAAAGAGCGTGACCATCTGGTACTTGTTCTACTTTAAAACATTAAATAATCTCCTGGCTAAGAATACGTACGTTTTGCTGTGCAAACAACGTACGGTCATAAATCACAGTTCCTTGTACGAAACATTAAACATGAATACACATCATGTCCCACACGTTTAGAAAGCGTATCGTCTGATTACTGATGTTAGCCTTAGAGGAAACATTTCAATGACACTAAACATAGTGATTCATAATGATGGGCTATTTTTCTGTTGCGTTGTATGGATATGTTTCAAGTACGTCCTACACTGTACGACAAAATCATAATACAAAGCAGATTGAAGTGGTATTTTAATATGTATATATATATATATATATGTATGTGTATGTATTACAACGTCGGCTGTTATCTTCTATTGAAGCAGGAAAAACATCGACAACATCAACAATTATCGTTTCTTTAAACAGTTAACGTCACTAGTTATCTTCTGTTTAAAGCACGGAAAACATCGCCAGTTATCTTAATGCTTAAAGAATGGAAAACATCTACCTTCTATTAAACAGGGACAACATCGAAGGTTATCATCTCTTTAACCAGTTAAAATCACAAGTTATTTTCTGTTTAAACATCGCTAGTTATCCTAATGTTTAAAGCACGGAAAACATCGCCAGTTATGTTAATGTTTAAAACATGGGAAACATAGACATCTATCTTCTATTAAACAGAGAAAACATCGAAGGTTATCATCTCTTTAACCAGTTAAAATCACAAGTTATTTTCTGTTTAAACATCGCTAGTTATCTTGTATTGAAACAGAAAAACAACAACAACATTGTTAGTCATCTTCCATAAAAGTAGGAAAAAGAAGGTGTACGAGTTTTCGTTTAAATAACTATTTAATATGAAAAAACATAGCATACTAAGTGTTTTTATCTTATGTGCAATGGTGTGAACAAATGCCATTATTCAAGCCTTTCTATGAAGATGTAAAAGTTTGGTAAATTGAATTTATATTTTGTCGATAGTTTGAAACTTTTATACAACCGGATAAATACGGTCAACCTTTTAGTTTTTCTAATTTTATTTGATATTTTTCTGACTACATATAAGTTTTAAATTCTACAGTGATCAGCAGGTTTAAATTAAATTAACAATGAGACTTTCCAGTTTTCCATCATCCATCATTACTCCCATAAACCATAATTTTCGTAATAGTTAAATACGTAATTTAATGTAGAAGAAACAAGCCCATGCTTGAAATGCCTAAACACGAAACAAAGTATTATCCAAAACAGTTATTTTCCACATTTTATGAAAAAAAAAGGCAAACATAATTTTCGAATATTTATGAATCGAATCCATAGAACTATGAAGGAAAAACTATAGATATCTTCAGTTTATGTTTCGCTAGAAAGAAGCACAGTTGAATATGGATAAATATTGCCCACATCAGTTATTTTATAAACATAAAATCCACGTCACTTATCCCCTAAACGTAAAGTCCACATCAGTTATTCCCTAAAAGTAAAGTGTACATCATTTATCATCTAAACGTAAAGTCCACATCATTTATCATCTAAACGTAAAGTACACATCAGTTATTCCCTAAACGTAAAGTCCACATCAGTTATTCCCTAAAAGTAAAATCTACATCATTTATCCTCTAAACGTAAAGTCCACATCATTTATCCTCTCAAAGTAAAGTCTACATCATTTATCCTCTAAACGTAAAGTCCACATCATTTATCATCTCAAAGTAAAGTCTACATCATTTATCATCTAAACGTAAAGTCCACATCATTTATCATCTAAACGTAAAGTACACATCAGTTATTCTCTAAACGTAAAGTACTCATCATTTATCCTCTCAAAGTAAAGTCTACACCATTTATTCCCTAAAAGTAAAGTCTACATTAGTTATTCCCTAAACATAAAGTCCACATCAGTTATTCCCTAAAAGTAAAATCTACATCATTTATCCTCTAAACGTAAAGTCCACATCATTTATCATTTAAACGTAAAGTACACATCAGTTATTCCCTAAACGTAAAGTACTCATCAGTTATTCCCTAAAAGTAAAATCTACATCAATTATCATCTAAACGTAAAGTCCACATTAGTTATTCCCTAAACATAAAGTCCACATCATTTATTCTCTAAACGTAAAGTCCACATCAGTTATCTTCTCAAAGTAAAGTCTACATCATTTATCCTCTAAACGTAAAGTCCACATCATTTATCCTCTCAAAGTAAAGTCTACATCATTTATCATCTAAACGTAAAGTCCACATCATTTATCATCTAAACGTAAAGTACACATCAGTTATTCTCTAAACATAAAGTACTCATCATTTATCCTCTCAAAGTAAAGTCTACATCATTTATTCCCTAAAAGTAAAGTCTACATTAGTTATTCCCTAAACATAAAGTCCACATCAGTTATTCCCTAAAAGTAAAGTCTACATCATTTATCCTCTAAACGTAAAGTCCACATCATTTATCCTCTCAAAGTAAAGTCTACATCATTTATCATCTAAACGTAAAGTACACATCAGTTATTCTCTAAACGTAAAGTACTCATCATTTATCCTCTCAAAGTAAAGTCTACATCATTTATTCCCTAAAAGTAAAGTCTACATTAGTTATTCCCTAAAAGTAAAATCTACATCATTTATCCTCTAAACGTAAAGTCCACATCATTTATCCTCTCAAAGTAAAGTCCACATCATTTATCATTTAAACGTAAAGTACACATCAGTTATTCCCTAAACGTAAAGTACTCATCAGTTATTCCCTTAAAGTAAAATCTACATCAATTATCATCTAAACGTAAAGTACACATCAGTTATCATCTACACGTAAAGTCCACATTAGTTATTCCCTAAACATAAAGTCCACATCATTTATTCTCTAAACGTAAAGTCCACATCAGTTATCTTCTAAACGTGATAACCTATGTAGTTCATTTTGTGTTGATCTAGCTGGAGTGATGAGAGCTGGTTCAGGTCAATACTGCAATCATGAGCTGGTCAAAAATGAGAAAATATGTTTCATATGATGAGGTCGTTTCTTATAGCTCTGTAATGGTAAAATACTCTCCGATTTAACTAAAAGAAATATATTATGCGCCTTTATTAGGTAAAGTTTGATCCGTTTGAATTGAAAATCAGTACACAGTTCATAACACACTCGCCGATTTAACTAAAAGAAATAAATTATGCGCCTTTATCAGGTAAAGTTTGGTCCGTTTGAATTAAAAATCAGTACAGAATTCATAAAAGTGTGCAAGTTACTGATTTTTTGTGTTTGCTTTTCGCCACAGGAATCCAACACTGAATTTTATCATAACAAGCCCTGAAGCTAAGCCACAGCGAAGCATGCACATTAAAGAATATAATCCTGAGAGTTTATCGGGTATCGCCCAGGGCGTCTCTGTTATAACAATCACTATAGCGAGCTTAAGATTGTTAGTCGTTCTGAATAATAAAAGCAATTACACATTTAAAGAAAGTCTTGTAATTCATAAAGTGAAGCAATTTTAAACCACCAGAGGTTAAGATATCACTTCTCTTAAATTGTAACTCAGGTTCTTTACTTATGTTAACTTATAAACCATAAATATCATTTATTGCAAATCTACGGGCTTAAACAGCTTACTCATACTCCATCATCATTATGTAGGAGCGAACCATTGCTATTATTTGCCAGTGTAAAATAAATGTTTAAATGATAAAAAATAGAATGTAGGGATGGGAGCACCAAAAAATAAGGAAACAAGGTAGGAATGAGCGGGTTAACAATACAACACTTGGTGGTTTTTGACACAATGCAACCTCAAAGTGGGTGTGGCCATCGTCCAAATCATTCCTACTCCATACGCTTTTTGTAACTTGGTAATTGTTCAAACTAAACTGAAGGTGTATACAGTTAAATTTCTCTGTTGTAAACATTGTTACAGCAACCAGGTACAAATACATGTTTGTAATCAAATTACGTGACCCTAACGAAATACTTGACATTATAAGTGGAGTGTTTGTGTCGGAAATGAGACAAAAAGCTCCAATAGTAATACCTTGATTATGGGAGGCATTATAGCTATCTAACTAGTAAGAGATTGACCAAAAGAATAGTGTCAAATTTGAATTTGTTGAGTATTTAGAAAGGATTAGCTTCTGATAAGACTCAATTCAAGTCTATAATTGGATCAACGTTCAAAGTAAAACACGAAGTAGTAATGGGCGGAACGATGGCAATACCCACTTTAAGGTTGCACCATGTCAAAAACCACCAAATGTTGTAACGTCATATTGCCATCATTCCTATCTTTTTCCTTACTTTGTGGTGACCAAAGAAGGTAGTGGGCATTTACAAATTATACGTTGGGTAGTTTAACTCACCGAACGGCGTTGATGCCATACAACAATATTTTTGACATTATTCAACTAATAATTTAACTCGCCGAAAGGCGTTGATTCCATACAACAATATTTTTGACACTAATCAACTAATAGTTGAACTCACCAAATGGCTTTGATTCCATACAACAATGATTTTGACAATAATTAACTAATAGTTTAACTCGCCGAACGGCGTTGATTACATACAACAATAATTTTGACAGTATTTAACTAATAGTTTAACTCACCGAACGATGTTGATTCCATACAACAATAATTTTGACACTAATCAACTAATAGTTTAACTCACCGAATGGCTTTGATTCCATACAACAATATTTTTGACACTAATCAACTAATAGTTTAACTCACCGAACGAAGATACACCACGGGCTATCTGTGCTCTGCCCACTACGGGTATCGAAACCCGGTTTCTAGCGTTGTAAGTCCGCAGACATACCACTGGGGGGCTATTACAAAGTTTGTTACTGGATTGTTATGAATTTCGCGCAAAGCTTCACGAGGGCTATCTGCATAGCCGTCCCTAATTTAGCAGTGTAAGACTAGAGGGAAGGCAGCTAGTCATCACCACCAACCGCCAACTCTTGGGCCACTCTTTTACCAACGAATAGTGGGATTGACCGTCACATTATAACGCCTCCACGGCTGAAAGGGCGAACTCGCGACCCACAGATTGCTGAATCCGAAAATGATATCCATGTTTCTCCAACACGTACAGATTTTTCACAAAACGTCATAACGCAATAAATAAAAGAAAGACCACAACACGCAGTTTCGGGACTAAAAGACGTAGATTTCAGAAACAAAATCAGGATGAATGAGGATGTATTATTCGTTTGACATCAATTGCCTTCCCTTTTCTTCAGTTTGTTTGTATTTTTGTTAACAAACACAATAATAAAAAAATGTTCATTGTGGTAAACGAAATAATAATTTGATCTAAGTAAGAGTTTCTTTTCTTCTCAATTTGTAAAAAAAAATATTATTTTCAAAATCTGCGTAGTTGAATTATGGGAAATCCGTTATTAAAACCAAAACAACTTTTATGAAGTTTAAATTCGCAGGCCTATGTAATTACCAATGAGGCACCGCAAATTTGAAAAGTTAATACAGATAGTTAGGTCAACGATAGTCCGTATCAATAAGTGATGAGAAATGTGATGAGAATAAATTTATAGCCTTTTAAAAAAATCCTGGAATCTGAATCTGAAGTCAACCCCTACTCATTCTCTGATCCTAATTTATTCATAGATGCTTTTATCCTAATCATGCGATCAAATGAATTATTAAATCAAAGGACTTCTCATAGCCATATTGACAGTTATCAAGATTATGCTTTTGGTAATACAAGATTAAGTGTATTAAATATAGGCTTAAGTGAATTATACACACACACAGATATATGTATATATATATATGTATGTATATTTATAAAATGTACTGGTTATATTGTTGAATGGATTACATAAAATATTAAATGGATTGCGCATAAGTGTGAATTACATATAATATTAAATGGATTGCGCATAATGTGAATTACATATAATATTAAATGGATTGCGCATAATGTGAATTACATATATATTAAATGGATTGCGCATAATGTGAATTACATATATATTAAATGGATTGCGCATAGTGTGAATTACATATAATATTAAATGGATTGCGCATAATGTGAATTACATATAATATTAAATGGATTGCGTATAAGTATGAATTACATATAATATTAAAAAAGGTTATATAGGACTTAAGGGGATTATATACTTAAAATTTTGAAGTAAATTACTTAAGTTGATTACGTTGAAGTAGAGTACGTTACATATAAACATTCATTATTTTATTTATTCCAAAGCGTGAGCTATTTAATATTCAGTTACTTTAATAAGTAAAATAATAACTGAGTTCTAATTCTTTGTGTTTCCGCCATGTTTGAAATATTTCCTGATCTTAGGACTCACGCGATTTGCTTTAATGGTCCATTATTTAATGCTAAAATCTTTCAATTGAGGACATTCTTAGAACAATATAACTTCTCACAATACCAAAGTTTACCCACTAAGTTTGTAGCTTTGTTACTTACCTATTTTAAGCTCCTACAAAACGTAGCAAAATAATTGTAACGTAGGTTAATATCAATTGAAAATGAAAAATTTCTAGTTTACATGGGTGACGCTGGAGAGCGCTCGACTAGCCCGAGATACTAGAGTTTTTTCTAGGCCGCTAGATGTCGCACTATTCTAAGTCAAAACGTAAATAAGCAGCTGGTCTGCTGATTCGTTATCGCAAAGCGTGTGTATAGAGGCGTGAGCGTATGATACGTTAGTATAGCTTTACTGTGACAGAATACACTGCGAATTCTACACTTTCCCTGGAAGAAAATAGAAGCAAAAGAACGTCAGTTTCTTACGTCGTTTAAAATTCATATTGATTCTTCTTACATGACTTGTAGCTCAAGTTTAAAGGCACGGCCTACATCAACTTAAAAGATTATCTGTACCTTTTTAATATTTACGTGTGTGTTTAGTTTAAAACGTATTAGGGACCATAAAATTTCCAGGAGCAGAATGATCAATCAAAAAAATGTCTAGAAAGTTTTTCAAATTTGCGAAAACTATTCAGCCTGTTAGTGTTATAGTTTTGGCACAGCTGTTTTTCTCACTAACTGGTGAGTAGAATGCACTTATTTGTTTGTTTTCGTGAAGTTGTTTTTATTAATCATATTCTGTATAATGAAGTGTTGTAATTAGATCTACAAAACACTGTCATTTAAATGTTTACCATTTTTGTAACTTTCGATTTTCGACCAAAAAACAGCTACGTTCTTCCTCACCTTCAATAACGTTTGGTCTTTAGATCTTTTAAATGTCATAGATTACTTAGTGGTCAGTTGTTACATTCATCTCTCAGATCTTTCAAACGCCTTGGCTTACTTCGTGTTCAGTTCTTACATTCGGCCCTCAGATCTTTCAAACGCCATAGATTACTTAGTGGTCAGTTGTTACATTCATCTCTCAGATCTTTCAAACGCCATAGATTACTTAGTGGTCAGTTTTTACATTGAGCCCTAAGATATTCTAATCGTCATAGATTACTTAGTGACCATTTTTTACACGTATGGATGTCATTAGATCCGAAGACATTATACACAATTCTTACTCAGTGGTCCTTTTAGAAGCTCCATTTTAATATAAAACATTAGCTTTTGAAGAAACAATTCTTAAACTATTTAATCATCACATCGTTGGTTGCATGGATCCTAATAACGTTTGGATCGTCAATAAATCTAACCATATAAATACTAGCATAAAAACGTTAGATTTTGAAGAAACAATTCTTAAACTATTTAATCACCACATCGTTGGTTGCATAGATCCTAATAACGTTTGGATCGTCAATAAATCTAACAAAATAAATACTACCAATATTGCAGTTAATCCCACTAACTACTATTGCCTATATATCTTACATAGAAATCCCAAAACAATAACACAAACTATTGAATATCGGTAACGAACAGCATGTAAACAAATAGGTAATGTGAGAGCGTTAAACATATTAATATAGAGGAATAGATAGGGTGGCTATTATATACAGCCTTTGTGTGTTTTTGTGGCGTGATACTTGTTCTTAAAGTTTCTAGGTTGTCCCATAGAGCCCAGTATTAACTGTAAAAAAAAAACCCGAGATTCAGTCCCTTCAGTATATACAGTACACAGTTCAGCAGTGAGCTTGATGGCCTATAACGCAAAAATTCGAGATTCAATCGCTGTGGTAGGTACAGTACAGATAAAGATAGTCCGTTATGCAGCTCTGTGCTTATAAAAGCAAACAAACAAAGAATTAACAGTAAATACTGTTTGTTGAAGTTGGTACGATTACAGAACATCCAAACACTTTAATTTCTGTAACAAGTACCCTAAACACGTACTTAGTAAACCTATGATTTAGTCCTCATAATAGACGTTAGAAACAGAATTTTAAATTGTTTACTACAAAGATAACCATTCCGTTTTATCTTGTCGAAACCTGCATTCAAGACTACTGATTAAACATACAATTTGGGCGCCTATTTTGTTTTGATGACTATTAATAAAATATATGAACCATTTTTTTGCTAATTTCTTGATATGAAACTACACTTGAGTATAGAAGTGGTTTACGTTCTGTGTTGAAAAATGATTTACTGAAATGACTTTGCTAAATATACCTAGTTACAAATAATTATATTAAGCAATTTTACAAACCTTTTTAATGTCCAACTGATTTAATATTACCGTGGCAAGTTTCAGAACATAAAGGTATTGCAACGTCTTAAGTAATAATAATAATATTTTTGAATGATTAAATAGACCACCTTGTTTGAAGTCGACACTTCGAGCTATAAGCTTCAAAATAGGTGGGGAAAGTCCAGAATTAAAGTTCCTTCGACTAGTAACGTAATAATGATTTATCTAGATAGTTGAACAGACTTTATCTACCTTGTTTAAAGTCGACACCTCGAGCTGAAAGCTTCAAAATGAATGGAAAGAGTCCAGAATTAAAGTTACTTCGACTAGTAACGTAATAATGGTTTATATAGATAATTTGAACAGACTTATCTACCTTGTTTAAAGTCAACACCTCGAGCTGAAAGCTTCAAAATAAATGGAAAGAGTCCAGAATTAAAGTTACTTCGACTAGTAACGTAAGTAATGGTTTATATAGATAATTTGAACAGACTTATCTACCTTGTTTAAAGTCGACACCTGGAGCTGAAAGCTTCAAAATAAATGGAAAGAGTCCAGAATTAAAGTTACTTCGATTAGTAACGTAATAATGGTTTATATAGATAATTTGAACAGACTTATCTACCTTGTTTAAAGTCGACACCTGGAGCTGAAAGCTTCAAAATAGGTGGGAAAAGTCCATTAAAATCTTTCAAATGAAGTACAATTACCTCTTAAACTCTCTTAAAACAATATTATTACAGTTTCCAATTAAAAACTAATTTAATAAAGTTTCTGATTCCGAAAGTGTTCTATAAGAACATCCTACTTTTGAGCACAGGTTAAAACATGGGTGGGCATCAAAATTTTTTTTCCTGGCAATGGATGTGGCCAGTCGATTACAGAAAGGGCCACATTATTAATAAAACAGAAAAATTTCGCTAACTATATTTATCTCAGGATTCTAATGACAGTCAAGGTCAATTATAAACACAACGCAAAAGTACAAAAAAATACTTTTTTTTCTTCAAAATTACAAAAGCGTAAAATTTCAATGAGAGATTTTACTTCTTTTTTTCTGACCAGCTAAAAAACACAGTATCGATGATTCTACGAGTTGGCCACACGTGGCCATTGGCCAATGGGCTGCCCACACAGGGGTTAGACTAAATAGAATTCCTCGATGACAAGTTGACAAGGGAACCGAAATCGTGGTTCTTTAGCAGACGATAAACGTCAGAGAAATGACTTAATTCAATATCGGTTGTTAACACTTTAGTTGCTAGGGTTGCTCCAATTACCCAAAGTCTGTAAACACACTTAAGTATCTAAACTCTCCGAAAGCGCTGCTCTCAACATTGATAAAGATTTACTTACAGACCAGCGATGCCAGTTCGTTCTCTACCAATTAGGAAAAATCGTTAAGTGTGTAAATGCGGAACACTTTGCACCAAAATGTGAGAATCACACGATATATTGGCAGGGAAGATAGTGTTTCGTCGTTAAGTGTGTAAATACGGAACACTTTGCACCAAAATGTGAGAATCACACGATATATTGGCAGGGAAGATAGTGTTTCGTCGTTAAGTGTGTAAATACGAAACACTTTGCACCAAAATGTGAGAATCACACGATATATTGGCAGGGAAGATAGTGTTTCGTCGTTAAGTGTGTAAATACGAAACACTTTGCACCAAAATGTGAGAATCCCACGATATATTGGCAGGGAAGATAGTGTTTCGTCGTTAAGTGTGTAAATACGAAACACTTTGCACCAAAATGTGAGAATTAAACGATATATTTTTCGCACTTCCATTTTTTGGGTCGCGTATTTATATGGTGCAACCTTTGAGAGCGAAACTTAGTATTTTCTTTACCGGTTTCCTTCTGCAGTCACCTATTTCTCGCGTATAATTACCGTTACCAGGACCGGCATGGCCAGGTGGTTAGGGCGCTCGACTCGCAATCTGTGGGTCGCGGGTTCCAATTCCCATCATATCCTTTCAGCCGTGGGGCTGTTATAATGTGACGGTCAATTCTACTATTCGTGGGTAAAAGAGTAGCCCAAGAGTTGGCGGCGGGTGGTGATGACTAGCTGCCTTCCCTCTAGTCTTACACTGCTAAACTAGGGACGGCTAGCGCAGATAGCACTCGTGTAGCTTCGCGCGAAATCCATAACAAACCAAACCCACTAGACATGCTCGCCCTTTCAGCCGTAGGGACGTTATAACGTAACGGTCAATCCCTCTATTCGTTGGTAAAAGAGTAGCCTAAGAGTTGGCGGCGGGTGGTGATGATGACTAGCTGTCTTCCCTCTAGTCTTACACTGCTAAACTAGGGACGGCTAGCACAGATAGCCCTCGTGTAGTTTCGCGGGAAATCCATAACAAACAAACAATTCCCATTACCGATACGTGGGCTTAGTTGCTGTTGTAAGTACCTGTCGTGTTAATTAATCATATTCAGTCTATATGATTCGTGTTTACCAATAATCTCTCAGTATTTTATACCTGAATCTGTATATACAATGATATATATTTTTTTTATGTTAGTCCCAGCAAGACATATATGTCATTAATACTGCTGATAAAATAAACACACCCAAAGAAAAATGTTACAAATGCCATCCCTACTATCTCGTTTGAATTGTTTATGAAGGTTTGTTTGTAGTTATGCACAAAGCTACACAACGGGCTATCTGTGCTCTGCCCACCCGGTTTCTAGCGTTGTAAATCCGCAGACATACTGGGGACATTTATGAAGGATTGATATTAGCCATCCCTACGTTTACTTCCTTTCTGGAAAAGTTGTTTTCTTTACTTGTAATATGTAAACCACATTACATCTACCATAGTTACTGTCCACGAAGCCTTTCACCAAATACCAGGACTCATCAGGATACTCCAGAAACAGTGGTGGTATAGGCACTACATACATCATCAATATTTCATAGAGTGAACCAGATTGATCAAGTGAATTTTAATTAATTATGAATTTTATTTTAAATCATTTACTAATTAGATTTTTTTACAGTCAGAATTAAAAACAGAATATTATTTTATTTTTCTTAATATAACACCAGTTATCTGTGTGTTTTAATATATATGAATATCATCATTTAAATTCACTAGGAAACAAGTTGATCTTCGTGTTGACCTGGATCAGGTCAAACCCCCGAGTGAAAGCAAGGGATAGTGTGTAATAATAAGTCAACCATACTTAACAACAACCCGAACTCCCCACAACTCTAATTATTTCAACTTGATCCCCTTGCTTTGCTACATACTAATTCTGTCCAATTTCTTTCTTTCTTTCAACTTACTCGTTTTTTTTTCACGTACATAATCTATTAAATTTGTAGTTTTATTTTGTAGAACATGTTGACGACGTATCAAATAAAATCCGAAACGTTTGTGTAAATATATATTATTCATCACATCGACCGTCTTTGTTTCTATGTTAAGACTATTTTTCCCTCCTGAAGCCGCCCCCACCAGTGTCACAGCGGTTAGTCTGCGGACTTACAACGCTAAAAACCGGGTTTCGATACCCGTGGTGGGCGGAGCACAGATAGCCCTTTGTGCAGTTTTGTGCTTAATTACAAACAAACATATAATATATACTGGTAATGATGGTAATACTACAAAGTATCAAATATCTGTTAGCTCCCCAGTGGCACAGCGGTATGTCTGCGGACTTACAACGCTAAAAACCGGGTTTCGATACCCGTGGTGGACAGAGCACAGATAGCCCATTGTGTAGTTTTGTGCTTAATTACAAACAAACATATAATATATATTGGTAATGATGGTAATACTACACAGTATGAAATATCTGTTAGCTTCCCAGTGGCACAGCGGTATGTCTGCGGACTTACAATGCTAAAAACCGGGTTTCGATACCCGAGGGGGGCGGAGCACAGATAGCCCTTTGTGCAGTTTTGTGCTTAATTAC
>NW_013668948.1:108788-112359 GCF_000517525.1 Limulus polyphemus
GGAGACTATTTCATTTAATAAATGTTTTGTTTTGATATATAAATTGTTCGGTTTTTTTTCATCTACAAAGGGAGACATTAATTTCTTGACGACCCAATAGATTAAAAGAGGATATAAACTGAAACAATGTTGAAGATATAAGAAAAATAGAATAGAACAAATTAATTATAACTGAATATGCTACAAGTTAAGATGGGCTGTCCTGAACAATGTCCTTAAATACAAGTTTGGACTTTACAAAAAATAAACGTAAAGACTGTATCAGTGCTTTGAGTTTTCTCACCACGCCTGTTCTGAACAATTACTTTAAATTTGGTCCTCAGATTTGAAAAAGGATACACGCGAAAACTAAGGAAAAGGGATTGCTAAACTTTATCGCTCTGTAATTAAGATTTCAATGGTGTCAAATGAAAATTAGTTACAGGATGTCATGGTGACATAAAGCCTCTGGTAAAAAGCAATTATTTAAAATGCTGTGATTTCTGTATAGTTCTTTTCATTCTTCTGTGTAATGTTTCTGTGCTATGTTATATAAGAAAGTAACTTACTGCATATTTACAAGGAAGTGTCCAAGGCAACTGGCTTCCATGGAGTTTTCTATTGGTTTTGTGTTTCTTTCATTCAAATTACAAATGTATTGATTGGCTAGCATCATACAGTCACTAACTTTTGTAAGCCAAAAGAATAACTGTATAACGTTATGGTCATTCTTCTGAAGTCAGAAGGAAATACTATTTTTATAATTCTCCGTATATTGTTGTGGTCATTCTTCTAAAGTCAGGGGGAAAATATTATTATTCTCTACATAATGTTATGGTCAATCTTCTAAAGTCAGGGGGAAATATTATCATTCTCCACATAATGTTGTGGTCATTCATCTAAAGTCAGAGGGAAATATTATTATTCTCTACATAATGTTATGGTCAATCTTCTGAAGTCAGGGGGGAAATATTATTATTCTACAAATAATGTTATGGTCACTATTTTAACGTCAGGTGGAAATGTTATTATTCTCCACATAATGTTGTGGTCATTCTTCTAAAGTCAGAGGGAAGTATTATTGTTCTCCACATAATGTTATGGTCAATCTTCTGAAGTCAGGGGGAAATATTATTAATATTTTTATTCTCACGTTGTAACTACTTCATGGGGTGCATGACATAAACAATTTTATATTGATTTAAAAATAAGCCTCTTGTTATGTTCTGGTAGTAACATAACAGTGAAGTTGTAACATCTCAACTCCGTTACTTTATTGTTACCATTACAAGTTGATATGTTTCACTTCTATCATGTGTACCGAAACCATTCTAATCTGTCTTCTCCAACTACCACTCATAAAAAGGCTCCAAACGTTTACTGAGGAAAATCAGAGAGTTCAGTGTCATAATCAGACAAACATGGCTTCCAAATGGCTAGGCCATACCTTTTAGGTGGCCCATAGAACTGCCATTTTCCCTGTTCTAAGGGATCCTAGTAGGCCTCACTGAAGAAGTACCAACATCACTACGAGGATGTACTAAATGCTGGATGAAGACTACTTTGTGGGGAATACAGCTGCTTAAACCGGAACAGAGGGAATCTAACCAGGATCACCCAGGAGTTGCTGCAGTTTTAGGTTGATCTCACTTCCTAGACAAGGAAGGATAAGCTAAGTCTGCCACAGGTAACATGCATGAAGAGAAATCCAGTTATGTCAAGGTATCACCATGTATGAAACTACCTATGAAGCATGACTTTAGTAATAAAATTAATAATAAGACATGGAGGATCAAGATAAAATTTATAATGGATAGTGGCTCAATATGTGTATTAACAGTGAGCAACACTAAAAAATATAAACAGACCTTCAAAAATAGGATTACACGTGTTCTTTTACTTGCTACACTTGAAAGGTAAACACCAGTATCAGGAAAGAAACTCATGGGTGATTATTATTTCATGTTCTTCTGTTTTACAATATCTGATGATGACATTGGATAAATTTAACGTTTCTTGACTTCAGACTTAAAGTAAGACAATTATAATGTTCTGGACTTATCTGGCTAATCATTACTTCAATTAACTAATTTAGTAGGTCTTTTTATAATGTAAAATTTCACTTCAACAAAGTGATCAATTACAGGTTCTTTAACCTTGAGATTATGGTAAAACAGCCATAGTGTCTTTGAACATATCTAACTAACCATTCCCACGCTCTACTGATTTCTTTTCCAATCTGTGATTCAATTGGTACTCTATGGTTTACAGCTTCAGTTTAACAATGTGTTCAGTTCACTTCCGTGCACTAAAGGAGCAATGGCGCTTGTAGTTAATGGGTTTAGTTCTCGGATGATAAAGTGTGGTCCCATTGACCTAAGGCTGACATGCTACTGACATATTGCCATAGCTACACTAATTCTCCATATTTGAACTACTTTTTCTTGACCATTTTGTCACAATCCCTCTTCTACCATGTTGCAACCTTACCAGCAGATACCCTCTTCCACCATGTTGCAACCTTACCAGCAGATAGCACACATAGCTCACTCTTATGTATCAAACAATATTTTCTACCACCATTCCACATATTCCTCTGGAAACTAGCGGAATATACAAACATTTAGTAGCATATGATATATGATGTTGATTGTGTCAATTACTTTTGACACAAACATTAATAAGTGAAGAAAAGGAAACCCTAGTAGACCTTTGCTCAGTCCAGTTCAGATTCACAAGCCTAGTTAACACTGTCAGCACTGCCAATTTGGTCAGACTTCGGGATGAAGATGGCATTAAGTGTGATCCTCCATTATACTCCTAATGTAACATAATTTGGTGAACAACTGACTTTCGAAATTTTCTCTCTAGTTAATATGAATCTCCTTGGAGCACCAGAGTAAGTTATCTATAGTTCAGCAAGTTTATCCACTACTGGTTGAGCTGTGGTGTTGGTGATGGAATACACTTTCACTCATTTTATGGAAACAGTGAAAAGAAATTAGCAAATGTCAGTTAACTTCCTCTCTGTTTGTGGATAGCATGGTCTAGTGGTTGAGGGACCAATCTGCAAGTCAGAAAGTTCAAGGTTTAAGACCATGATATACCACTGAACAAATCCAAAGTTAAAGATGTGGGCACACTATAAGAATAATAGTCAATTATTTAGTTCAAAGCCCTTGTTGTAGTGGACAAACGAAATGACTGCTTTACTTCTCGTAACTAGTTCAAAGTTACAGCTGGCTTTACCTAAATTTTAGTGGTGTCTAGCATGGCTATTTTGCCCTCGTGTCACATAAGGTGCAATTCAGGTTAAAATATTAATATCTGTTTGTGAAAAGGGACAGATAACGTCCAAAGCTATCTATTGTGATTGCAAGCCAAACAGTCAATGTCATAGTTTGCTCTGACATATTAGTAACAGCAATAAGCTTCCTACATCTCTCCATATTCTTATAGGAAAATATTCAAAGGTTGATGGTTGTGTATGACATTTTGTGTACAGCGACTCAGACTATGTGCAGAAGTAACTGTTTTATCTAACAAAATTGCTATTAATCTCACTTCAAAGCATTACTGACCTGCTTAGTCT
>NW_013668948.1:113295-121526 GCF_000517525.1 Limulus polyphemus
AGACAAGGAAGGATAAGCTAAGTCTGCCACAGAGGAACAAAATATCATTTGAGTCCGTAGTTCAAAAATGAAACCTGTGACACACGTACAAGTTTGGGATAAAACTTTGTTTTCCATAACATAATTCCATTTAGTTTACCTTCTGATTTTTTTTTTTCGAATGGGAAGAAAGTCATTGAATATCGTGTGTTACTGACTTAAAATCGTTTTTCTTCGTATGGTTTACCTACTTCACCTTGAGTAACTTCACTTAGAGGATTGGGTCGTTTTTCCACCACGTAGAATACTATAAAGTCAAGCAAAGCTCCCGCGTGCTGAACAAGCTGAAGATGGAAATGCACCGACACGGATCATTGTGTAAGTTTTTATATTCGCTTTGTGAATGGGATATGGGAAACGGCCGGACGTGAACTGTGTGTTAACGTCTCTGAACACAAGGAGTTCTCTTTACTTAAATTTATGGTTCTAGCGTCGAGAAAAGATTTTTAATCTGCATGGGGAATTTAAAGCTATAAATACGCATCGTGTAAAACGTCCTGTAGCACAGTGTCAGCTGTAGCACAGTGGAAGAATAACAGTTGTAACCTTTGACAGTACAAGCTCTGTCACTTCCACACATAATTAGTTAAAATACAATGAACAAGTTACACAAACGTAACTACTAATATAATCGATTCTAGCGTAACTCATGATCGTAGAAAACTACCATAGCAACGACAGTATTTTAAGCTGTCCAGGTGACACCTGGTGGTGGTGAAAAATGAGAATTTCTATAAAACAAAAGGAGCAGAAAAAAATATGACTTTTAAACCTTGATAAAAACATTAAACTATACACATATTACAGACAAATATGTTTTGTATAACTAAAGATCTCTCAAGAACGTTCTAGAAAGATCTGCCCGATTCTTTTAATGTGATTGGTTTATGTGTTTGACGTCACCGTTAGGGCGATTCAGGCTAGAATGAAGAAATTAGTGCAGCGTGAGAAGTATAGGTTTCATTGTCAAAACGAGCTAAACTCACTTTAAAACTCATTAAACTAGATGCTTCTCCTTTCTTTGTTCTGCCAGTTTTCGAACTCGTAGTTTTGAAATACGAAGGTAGAATATTAGTTAGTTTTAAAATGAGTTTAGCTAGTTTTAAAGTGAGTTTAGTTGAGTTTAGCTAGTTTTAAAGTGAGCTTAGCTAGTTTTAAAGTGAGCTTAGCTAGTTTTAAAGTGAGTTTAGCTAGTTTTAAAGTGAGTTTAGTTAGTTTTAAAGTGAGTTTAGCTAAAAAAATTTTCTTCGAACTTTTCTGTGATATAAAAACCACAGTAGTTATATTTGCATTAAAATAATGAAATTTTAGAATATCTTAGGCTTATCTATTTCGCGGACCCTAGGGAATCTGATTTATGAAACTTTAAATAGTTAGAAAGTTTGATCAACCTTTGCGTTTATTCAGTTTAAAAATTGTTATTATTTCATTACAATAAAACAGGTTTATTTTACTTTAAGCTGCAACTCATCTAAACCCACATGAGAGGCCATTTAAGTAATCGCATAAAATCACATTTTTGACAATTGAATATTCTAAATCCCCTAAAAATGATTTAGGTAATGGTTTTCTTTTTTGCATGATCTTGCTTAAACACATTAGAATATAAATCAAACCGATTCGATCTATAACTATCCCTATTTTTAAATTTATTGCGCCCATTAGCGTTAATTCGTTTGCATAACGGATAATTGATTTCGAAGATCCCGTACAGGTCTCTTAAGGGCTATTCATGTGGCGCCATCTGTACGCAACATGACTCTCACTTTTTTTCCATTTAAGTCAAAGAAAATTAATGACTTATCTAAAGGATTGAGGCGGCATGCACTAAATAGATGGTGAATACTTCAACAATAAAAACATAACTTGATTTAAGTATAGAAACCCAAGATAATGGAAGAAACGCGTGAAAGACAGCGTAAGAACCTGTCATTTAGAAGGTTTTTAAAGAGAGGATATTGAAGCTAATAACAAACAGAGGCTAAAAGTTAACGCTGGTATCAGTTTTTAGAAAACGTTCTCAGAGGACAAATTAATTCGTTCCTTTGAAGCGGGTAAATATGGCAACCGAACCAGGTTACCATGGTAACACCAGAAGAGGAGAATACGGGTTAATATTCTGAGCATCATCTTTGTGATAAGCAATAAATAAATAAATCTAAAAACTTGTAAATAATTGTCTCTAAGAAGAGGAAGCCGTATTTGAAATGATCTTTATTTACAGATAAATTTATTTCTGTCGTAGAATTTTAAGCTGTAAAGCAGTCTTGGAATCCATTTGTTATGACTGATGGCAAATATAATCTGTTAAAAGTCTTCGGGGGGGGGGGGGAGAATGACGAGGTTAATCTTTTTCACGAGATAGCAAAAGGAAATATACAAGAGAAATAAATTTTGAGGAACGCAGTTTAAGGCGTCAAATCTAGTATAGAGAAGTATCCAGCAAATCAAATACAAAGATTTAATGAGTTGTTTAGTTTGCTAGGCCTAGTTAAGTTAACCAGGTGTACTGCTGTCTTGCTTACCATTCGTCTGTTCAAACTCCACTAGATAACATGCAACACCATATAAAAATACACAATGGTGTGTACATATAGACAGTGTCTGTACTTCAGTCTTGCATATTGTATTTAGATAAGAACCTTGCTATAGGTGGCTGTAACAGAGTGTACATATAGACAGTGTCTGTACTTCAGTCTTACATATTGTATTTAGATAAGAACCTTGCTATAGGTAGCTGTAACAGAGTGTACATATATAGACAGTGTCTGTACTTCAGTCTTACATATTGTATTTAGATAAGAACCATGCTATAGGAATAAACTAAACGCTTGCGTAACCCTTACTTCACTTTCTCCACATTGTAGTCTCATTATTCTACTGACTAGGTTACATTGTTGACCACATTGTAGCATCATTATTCTACTGACTAGGTTAACTTGTTGACCACATTGTAGTGTCATTATTCTACTGACTAAGTTACATTGTTGACCACATTGTAGCGTCATTATTCTACTGACTAGGTTACATTGTTGACCACGTTGTAGCGTCATTATTCTACTGACTAGGTTACATTGTTGACCAAATTGTAGCGTCATTATTCTATGAACTTGTGTATATTTTTTATCACGTTGTAGATCATAATTTTATTGACTTTGAAAATGCACATGCGCAATAAGGACTTCCTCTTTGTCCCTATTTCTCAAACATAACTTCAACAGTCTTAGCATTCTAACACTTAGAACACTTAGAGTAATGAAACGTAATTTGTTTTTATTTCTCTTATCTCTCGATGCCTTGACTAATAACTAGTGTGTTTTTGACATATAGTTTAAAAATTGACAAAGGAAAAAGTTCGTATATTCGTATTTAATAATCCACCATTGTTGAAGGAAATGATTAATTTGATTCAATGTTGACCAGTAGACATGTAATCCAATTCATTCTCCTCAGCTAACGTATATATATAGCATTAACAGATTAAGATTGTAATTATATAAAAAAATTCAAGGAGAGAGTCTTCCTTCGTATAAAAAAAATTATTTTTCTTATATTGTACTAATGCAGTCTTCACTTTGTTAGCCTACCTTTTATCTAGATTTACGTCGTTTATTTTTCATGCCAGAAGATGTACTTTATTTACGTCGTTTGTTTTTCCTACCAGAAGATGTACTTTATTTACGTCGTTTGTTTTTCCTACCAGAATATGTACTTTATTTACGTCGTTTGTTTTCCTACCAGAAGATGTACTTTATTTACGTCGTTTGTTTTTCGTGCCAGAAGATGTACTTTATTTACGTCGTTTGTTTTCCTAGCAGAAGATGTACTTTATTTACGTCGTTTGTTTTTCCTACCAGAATATGTACTTTATTTACGTCGTTTGTTTTTCCTACCAGAATATGTACTTTATTTACGTCGTTTGTTTTTCCTACCAGAAGATGTACTTTATTTACGTCGTTTGTTTTCCTGCCAAAAGATGTTGTATTGAAATCAAACCTGAGAAAAGTTATCCTATATCTTAATAAAGCATCGAAGCACCCCTATATACGTAGAATTACGTTACCAACAGCATCTCCATGTATGTACGTAGACGTACGTCAGGAACAATTTTCATATCTTTCCCAATGCTATAAGAGAACAATTTTTATCTGCGCACAACCTTTAACGTTTGTTTTTCTTTAGGCAGATTCATTTTTCTGATAGTGTTTTATTCTCTCCTAAATCGTGTATGTAAGATAGATGCTTTTATTCATTTGACTTCACGTCAGATGTGGCTCAAATTATTAGTGGTCTTAATGGATGGATTTCGTTGAAGGACTTGAAGAGCGCTCTAAAAAATTCTGGACATTTACGAATGTGAAACTTCGTGTCAACTTTCAGAGCTGGAATAATGGTATGGGTGCAATAATTCTAGTAAACGATACTGTTCACTCTTCTTTTTTTTTTTAGTTTAACGTCATTTTTCAGTGAAAGTAAGTTAAATATTCTATTTTTCAAGGTCTTAAATACCTTTTATACCACGAGTCTTAGATAATTAAGTGACAAAGGATATGTTGAATGTTTGAATACCACTAAGCATTGTGTTATCCAGGGATATATAGACAGTATCTGTACTGCTGTCTTGCTTACGATTTGTAGGTTTAAACATGCAACACAAAGTAAACAGAGACAATACTTGTACTCCAATCTTATATGTCGTGTTTTGGATTCGAACCTTGCTATAGGTGACTGTAACAGAGTGTGCATGTAGACGGTGTCTGTACTTCAGACATACTAATATGTTTGGATCCCAATAAATAACATTTAACATGATAATATAATGTTTGTTTAAACGTAGGTTTATTTTTTTCAATAATCAGTAAAGCAGTATTTGAAATTTATTGAATTTCATCAAAAATAATGTTGTTTGGTTTTTGTTAAGCACAATGCTGTACAATAGGCTATTTGCATTGTATCCACCGTGTGTATCGAAACCAGTTTTTAGTGTCTGAAGTGTGCAAACTTACTGCTGAGCCACCGAGGGATCAATAAATTTATAGCAAAATTTTATAGATAACTTATTTTTCATGTTATACTATAATAATTAAGATGAATGTAAATGCAAAGAAAGGTTAATTTATATTAAATTTCCAATGCTATATATCTTTTTTTGAAAAAGAAAACATTAGTTATCTGGATGGTTCAGACATACGCGTAGATTGGTTTCCATAAGGGGAGGGGTAGAGAATATGATGTCAACATAGTTCTATGAAGAGGAAGCAGAGGGCGAGTTGCTAGGAGCACGTTGCTATACCACCATGACACTTGACAGGTGAAGTTGTCATGTTGCCATGACAATTGACAAGAAATGTTGTTCCAGATAGTGCATTGCTAGGAGATGTCACGTGACATCATATTTCGGGTTTTACTCGACAGAGAGCGCGTTTTTAGGGGAGAGGTGACATCATAGTTTGATACCAGAGGGTCTGTTAATATAGATGGACAGTATAACCAAGGCGGTGTAGACGGATGGTGATACTAAGGTTGTATAGACAGACGTGTTACTATAGGTCGATGTTGTTACCAGGTGTAATGTGTGTGTTTTACAAAGGCAGTTGGTGTTATTAAGCAGATGCTGTTACTAGGCATATTGTGTATGTTTGACAAAGGCAGTTGGTGTTACTAGGCGGATTGTTTTACTAAGGTTCTATAGGCGGGTGGTATTAAGCATAATGTTGCTAGGGCTGATGATGTTTCTATAAATGGATAGTTCAATAGGTGATGAGCTCATCATAGGATATGTGTCTCAATATGTGATTACATCTAGATAGTTGACGAGTGAACCACGAGAGGATAATGTAGATCAGTATGTCATCAACTTTATAGTTCTCACGTATATATTGCGTATGTTCTATAAAGGTGGTTGATGTTTCTATAAGCGAATGATTCCACTGAGGACAATGTTAACGTAATTCGTAGGATCATCGATTAATCAATAGCATTTTACCTTATTTGTCTAGCACACCTTTTACAACTCTCTTTCCTGGAAAGGATGGGTTTTTCGTACTAATATCTCTAAATATCGTGCAATAATTTAATATACAATCTTACTATTTCGCAAGTTTGACTTTCTGTGTTAAATATATTCTTATACTGTTCCTACACCCATTTAACTATGATTTTTATTGTATATAACAGTATATGGGTTACTGACAAAATATTTCATTTTACACACCATTTGGTGATTGTATGTGTTGACCTTTCTATCATTTGCATTCAATGCTAATGACCTCTAATTTTTGTTTATTGCCTTGATAACTGCAAAACAAGATACGTCGAACTCCATCGCAATTGAGATTTGGATTTCTATCAAAAGTTACCTTTTCACTACCATAGGCTTTACTTTTGGGATGACAGTTTTCCTACAGATTGCCATAGTGTGGCTTCAGACCCATTACAGCTTTAAATGACCCGCAATGTGAATTCCTTTGCTTTAGTAAAGAACATTGAAGGACCTCATTCTTCTAAATGTCATGAACTTAGGCTGTGCATTCAGTAACAATTTTGCTCTATAAATAATTCGCTTTAGAAAAGCCTATATTTGTACACTTCCAACCATAAGTCTATTCGTGGCAGTATTGCATCATTGGATCACAGGAAATTTGCTGTGGACCAAATACACAGTGGCTCCATCTTTTGTAAGTTCGGCGACATATTATTGAATTACATATAAGTCGCTCATTCAGCAAGCATGTAACCTTCTCTAAATGCACGTATATAAGGCTTTATATCAAGTTTCATGTTGTATAATTACCTGGTCACCCCTCACAATTAGAGATAACTGGAAGTTTAAAATATTCCAAGAAATCGTTAGTAGCATCCAACAGACGAAAGACCTGGAAAAGCATCCAATCGTTAGAGTCGTATTTTTGACCACTGTAATTGTTTTTATCTGATTCCTGATGCTACCATTTCACTCAAGACGGACTCGTAACATAGAACTAATAGAAAGCACTGAGAAAGATAGGAGAAAGTATTTCTATCTGATGATGACTGGAGATTACATCCCTCTATCTGATGATCACTGTAGATTACATCCCTCTATCTGATGATAACTGTAGATTACATCCCTCTATCTGATGATAACTGTAGATTACATCCCTCTACCTGATGATAACTGGAGATTACATCCCGCTATCTGATGATAACTGGAGATTACATCACGGTATCTGATGATAACTGTAGATTACATCCCTTTATCTGATGATAACTGTAGATTACATCCCGTTATCTGATGATGATTGGAGGTTATATCCCTCTGTCTGATGATAACTGTAGATTACATCCCTCTATCTGATGATAACTGTAGATTACATCCCTCTATCTGATGATAACTGTAGATTACATCCCTCTATCTGATGATAACTGGAGATTAAATCCCGCTATCTGATGATGATTGGAGGTTACATCCCTCTGTCTGATGATAACTGTATATCATATCTCTCTATATGATAATGAATGGTTTAATTAATAGATCGATTACATACGGAGTTAATTACAGTGAAAACTTACCAAGAACAAATTACGTGGTCAAAAACTAATGATTATTCATGTAAATTAAACAGAACCTTTAAAACATCGATAAGTAGAAATATTTTAAATTTTCTTCAGTCGAAGCAATATGTCCCATCATGTCACTATACTGACATATTGATTCAACTTTCTCGTGTTTTATCCTTTTCAACATTTCTTGATATTGGTCAAATATGAATGACTTGTTGATCAACGCTTAGGAACCGAAGTTCACAACATTATGTGCTTATGGCAAGCCTTATTTGTGCAGCGGTGGGTCAAAGTATCCATGTAGACACCTTCTTTTTTTTTAGAAAGTTACATTAAAATTTAATTAAACAAGTTTATTTTCAATGCATGTCAATAAACTTGGCATCATAACGTAGTTTATAGTTTAAATTTAATAACAAAAAAGTTTTAATAAACATTAAGATAACATCTCTATCTTCACACCATACTTCTTCTTCCTATAACTTGCACATCTTAAGTTTTCAGCTCCAAACGAACTTTTGAGTATGGCAAAAATTACACACTTATACTACGGATATTGCTAAGCCAAAATGTAAACTTACACAGCGTGGTCACAAGTAAATAGACACCACCTTTTCAGAAAAAAATGAAAATTTTCAGTCATATTCACA
>NW_013668948.1:122459-128687 GCF_000517525.1 Limulus polyphemus
GCTGATTTACAAAAGGTTTTAGATCATTTAGTAGAGTTGGAAATAAATGACAGATAGGTTTTAATTATAATCAATGCAAGATAATGCATGTGATAATGGATGAAAATAACTTTTACAGTGTCATAAAAGAAAGGTATCTTGAAGTAAAGGTTGATCATTCTCTTAATATTAAGCCATCTAAGCAGTGTGCTGTTGCTAGTTGTAGGGCAAGTAGGATTTGAGGTTGTATTTACAGAAATATTGAATACAAGTCTAAAGAGATTATAATTTCATTGTATAAGTTGCTGATTAGGCCACATTTGGAATATTGTGTTCAATCTTGGGGTCTTTATCTTAGAAAGGACATTGAATTGTTGGAAAGGGCTCAGTGGAGGGTTACTAGAATGGTGTTGGGATAAAGAGGTTAAGATCTCTGAAATTGTTTTCTCTTGAAAAAGAAGAGTTAGAGGGGACCTGGTTGAGGTGTTTAAGATCAATACATCAACGTTTTTCAGACTTAACGACGGAAATAGTAGGACTAGGAGACACAATTGTAAATTTTGGCAAAGTAGGAGTCATCTTCAGCTAACAGGATGGTTGGCCACTAGAATGAGTTGCCTTTGAATGTTGTGGAGGCAGTAAATTTAATTGTAATTAATTGAAAGCTTGATAACTATATGAATGATAAGAGCTGACTTTAATATTTATTTTTAAATTTATTTATTTGATAGGTTTAGTTTAGTTTAGAGAATGGGACAGCCGAGATGGACCAATAGGTCCTTTGTTGTTTCTAAACGTTGTGATATGTTATTGCTACATCATTTTACTTCATCTGTACAAGTTAACTTCTCCATATTGGCTCTCATGGTTTTTGATCCAGTCACAGATCTGGTCCAGGGACCTAGACCTCAAAAATAGTGCCAAACAGCTTCTTTTGGTCTAATCAAAACAACCCAAACCTTTCCAGAGTGTTGCAGGTGTTAAAACTAAATTGTTATATAAAAGTATTAAAGATTTACTTACCGTTATGTCTTATATTTTGAATACAGTTTTTTGTGTGTTCAGCAGAACGATGCTTTCACTTAGCTAAAATTCAGATAGGTAGAACAACAGAGAGAAATGTATGAAAATAGTCTGAACTCTATTAATTTAAAACAGAGTGTCAATGTATCCTCCTTCGTTAAATCCAAATAAGGAACATTTCTAGGATTCATGCTTATGAAACATTGCAATTAAATTCATTTAACTCTCGAATGTCTTAAAAGTACAGGTATCAGACCATTCGGTCACACTTGACTGTAATATAAGATACCTTATTATTGAAACAAAATATCTAGATTGTGTCAAATATAAAGGGCTTCTGTTGTAACTTTAACCTTGGTCTGTGTCATCTCTTTTTCACAGTCGTTAATCTGTACCGTGCAGGTCATACCTCTATCATGGTAGCTAGTCTGACTCATGAAGCTCACATCTGGATAATGGTCGAAGATCTATTCTATGTGAGTCATATCTGTACCATGTTGGTCATATATGTATCACAGTCATTAACCTGCCCTATATGGATCATGCATATATTAAAGTCATTGATTTATCAATACACTATTTGTGGTCTGCTAGAAAAATGGTTTTTTAAAAGATGCAAATTAAATTTGTACACACACACACATATATATATATTATGATCAAAACAAGTCCAAAGAAAAAATGAAACTGAAGACACTAAATGAATTAAAAGGATCCCCACGGTACAGGATATATTGTGGGATATAAAAACGTGCCGTTATCTGCAAAACATTTGCAGTTGTTTTCATACCCTTCCTCTGAATGTTCATTATTCTATCATTTTCACACAAGCCATTCGAGCTACGCTTTCTTGCAGGCATTATGTGTTAGATCGATAAATTCTGGTATATTTGAAAAGAAATTTATGCAGTCAAATAAACTCACATATAAGAAACTTTTTTTTAAAAAAAACTACACGTATGTAGCTTCATTTAATAAAACTACATGTATGTAACTTTATTTAATAAAACTACTTTTCCCAAAAGGGAAAAACATCAAAATATGGTTCTTTTAGAGTTTTAAATTTTCTCAAAATACATTTATTAAAATGTTTTCTGGCATATAGTCGGCTTTTTTTTTGGGGGGGGGGGGCATTTAATATAAGATTTATGCAAATTTATCCTTAATCTTAAATTATCTGTTTCATCAATACAGAATTCATCACAGTTTACACATTCTAAAATATATATTGCATTTTTGGAGTTATTAATGAATAACAAACTTTCTTTGTTATTCTTCTTTATTGTTTTTGGTAGATTTCATATAACCTAAATTACATAAAGCACATTTCTTTATTTCACAACTGAAAGTATCAACTTTAGAAAAATCTCTTTTTCTAGGTTTATTCGGTAATCTATACAAATTTTTAGGCTTTCTTGATCAAATAATTTCCTAAAAGTTGAATACATCTTTTAGTTATTTATCTACTATTTGTTTTAACTCTAAAAGAACCATATTTTGATGTTTTCCCTTTTGGGCATGTAATGTAAAACATAAAATATTTTTCTTCTCACAATATTTTACACTTTTTTGGCACCACTTTAAATAGTAAAAGGGCAGTTGTGTAAAGTCAGTAAGGCTTAAGAGGAAAGACAAAAACGTAAGTAAGAGTATGAAATTATAGAATAAATAATTTGTGTTTCTATAATAATGGAAGAAAGTATAATTAGAATAATATTTTAATTTAATTTAAAATTTTAATTTATTGACTAATTTCATCTAATTTTGAGCATTTTTAATGTGTGTAATGCAAACGTGTATCAAATGTTGGTACATTTGGAAAATATATGTGTTTAATTTCGATTATTTATGTTTAGTTGAAAAAAGTATTTGTATGTTTTGTAGAGATTATCTGTAAACATCATATCATGAAGAGTGACCTTTGGAGTCACGAATATGGTTGAAGAAATAAATAAAGGAGAGAAATAATAGAATAGTCTGATATTCCAGTGTTTTCTCGTAAATATATTATATATCTGTATACTAAAGTGTAAGTAGTTTAATTTTAAAATGAAAAATGTCTGCGGCCACAGCACCCAAAATCATTGGGGATATTCTGTCTATTAGATATAATTAGCACAAAAGATGCAAAGCTAGAAAGCAAGCTACAGATTCCATAAGGGGTTCGGATCTGGTTGCCAAAACCCCCAACGTCCCAGATCCCACTAACACTCACCGTCTGTAGCCGGTTATAAGAATGACAGCTATTCCTAAAGTCATAAAGATGGAAAGCTATTATCCTTCACCCTCTATTTCTATCAAAAATTATCACCCAACATCCATTATTTTTCCATGATATTGTAAGTTTTAGATATGATGTTATAAACTATGAATCCACATCTATAATTCTATTACATCTATCTCCTCACTTAATCTTTCAAAGAGACCTGGTTAAACTAAGCCAAACCCAGTTGTCTGAAATCAGCTTTTCCGACCCAGATATACTAAACGTTTTATTATAAATACCGCTAGTTTTTAACATTAAGATCTTATACACTAGCGTCCTCTAAAAAATAATATTTTAAGTTAGAAATATTTGCATTCAAATTGTTTGTAAAAGATTTAGTTTCTAATAAGTTATAAAATTTTCATGGACTTTACTAATTTTAAAAATTAGTGTTGCCATTAAATAAAAGTATCTTTTGATAGCTCTATATTACACGCGAAGAAAGTGCTTTTATATGATATTGTTACATGTCTTATAATTTGTAAGATTATTACACCTTTTTAACAGTAGTTTAACAAAAATACGTTAGACAACAGATGTTTAAAATATTCAAAAACAATTTGTTATTACTGAAATTGGTAACCCTAAGAGCAGCTATGGATATATATTTTACACAGGTTATGATAAATGAAATTAATACTACAAGACTTTTTTCTAAAATTTACATATGAAAAAAAAAATACAATTGTTAACAAATTATTTAAAGCTATTAAAAATGGAACATACCTGTTGATTATAAACATATAAAATTACCTTTCTTATATGCAATTCTCAGATTAAATAACATTCTAGTTAAGTTCAAATTTATAATATTTCCAAACCCGTAGCTATCATACCAAATAAGATCTTAGATTTTTTTTTACTTTCTGGAATAAAATTAAAATATCTTAACATATATTTTGGATAATTATAACCAAATACACAAGTGCTCGAATGCTTAGAATCTTGAACATTTTCAAATTTAGCCTTCTCTGTTTTGGACACATAATTTCACTACTTTATATACCAAACTGAATTTTAAACATATATATAATGGGTCTTCAAAAGTTTAATAAATTAATTTGTAGGTGAAGAAATAGCTATTTTTAAATATATATTTTCAAATATTCAATGTAAAAACCTCATTGATTTTTGTATATATATATATAATAATTATATAACCTTTAATGATAAATTATTTAACCAGTTAATCGACATCCGTATGGAGCTAGTATCTCATCAACGACGTCTAACTTGTATCTTTGTTTGTATGGATATTTATTTATGAACAAACCAACAAGTCCTGACAAGTATACGTTTACCTTTCGTTATATTGATGATTGAATATATATTAATAATCCAGAATTTAATCTGAAAGTTATCCTGAACTTGAATTAGAACATAGTAACAACGTAATTTGCAAAGCACACTTTTTAGACTTAAATATTAACTTTTTTTTAGAAAATAAAGTACAGTTCAATATATTTCATTAAAGAAGATCATTTAAGTTTCCCATTTTAGGACTACTCTCCCCCAATAGTGTGATGTTACATATACTATTATAAGATGTCTAACAATGTATAATAAAGACACTTCCTTCACGTATAATGTTGACTTGTCGTAACACAGTGTATGCACGAAATATGGCACTATTTTTGGTCAGACCTGTAATTTATTATATAGATCTTCAGACTTGTCCTTTATTATATAGAACTTCAGACCTGTAATTTATTATATAGATCTTCAGACTTGTACTTTATTATATAGAACTTTATACTTGTACTTTTTTATATAGAACTGCAGAACATCAATTGAGTCGAATCACACTCGTGAAATATATAAAATGTTTACTTGTATTGAATCAGGATACATCTAATTCCTGAATTCAGAGCTACAGTGAGGTTACTACATACCAATGCTTTCGCTCTCTGCTACACTTGTACTAAAATTCAATCGAATTGATGAAAAATTCTTCATAATTTTTCTTTCTTATTTCTCCTTCGTTCATATTTTAGAAGAACGATTTTCCTAAGTTTGCTTATATAGGTCGTTAGGGCTAATACTCTTTGTATTTCTTTTTTTTTTTTGTGGACCGGGCAGAGTCTAGACTGTGCATCTGAGAAATCATGGTTCGAAACTCCCATTTTTCAAAAATTGCTTGCACTCTAAGGGTGACAGTCAAATTTCACTGTTCGATCAGTCAAGAGTAGAAAAACAGTTGGTTATGGGTGCTGTTTCTAGCTGCCTTCCATCCAGTGTTCAAAATTAGGGACGTCTATGCGCAGATAGACGTTCTATAGTTTTGCCCGAAATACTGGAACAAACGGACACTTTATTACGTTTAAGTTTTGAAAGACTATGTCGTGAGATAAAACAAGCAGACCTTTTACAGTTAGAAAACTAACTTATAATTATTTTTACTATGTACAAAAAATCATGACGGAAATAATCTTTATTAAATATTCATTAAATGTCAAAGTGTGCCCGAGTTTTAGCATGTAGTTTTGTTATTTTTCTCCTCAATTAAAAAATAACTCTACGTAATCGTATTCCATCAGATCTTTTTATCCAGAAATTGTTACAAAAGATGTGTGTGACCATATAAGAAACGTTATATCAGTTGTGAAATACAGAATAAGAAATGTTATATCAGTTGTGAAATACAGAATAAGAAAGGTTATATCAGTTGTGAAATACAGAATAAGAAAGGTTATATCAGTTATGAAATACTGAATAAGAAACGTTATATCAGTTGTGAAATACAGAATAAGAAACGTTATATCAGTTGTGAAATACAGAATAAGAAAGGTTATATCAGTTGTGAAATACTGAATAAGAAACGTTATATCAGTTGTGAAATACAGAATAAGAAACGTTATATCAGTTGTGAAATACAGAATAAGAAACGTTATATCAGTTGTGAAATACAGAATAAGAAACGTTATATCAGTTGTGAAGTACATAATAAGAAAGGTTATATC
>NW_013668948.1:129687-135889 GCF_000517525.1 Limulus polyphemus
TGTATTCAATTTTAAACAAAAGATGCCTTCATTTTTTCCTTCAGATGTTACATATGGTGTGAGAGCCCAGGCTATGTATATGCCGAGATTGTAGTTGAATGAATCATAAGTGGACAGTATAGGTCGTGAAAATAATCGGTGCTAATACACCATCATCATACCAAGTTCCATGCTTGTTTATGCACAAGTTATATCACACTGCTGTACCACACTGGTGACTGTAAAATCTGCCAAAAACGAACAAGATTAAGAGACGACTTTACTTTCTGATTTTAAAAATGTTAACTATTAAATTGGAATATGAGCTTTTGAACTTCTCAGTGCCAGTAAACGGAATAGAGAAAGAGGATCTTAAATGTTCCTATAACTTGAACCAGGTTAAAAAATTAGTCTCTCTGTTTCTTAAAAATAAATATAAAAAACATGAGAATATAAGGTTCTAAGCTTAATGGATAAGATTAAAAGAAAGGTTCTCAAGATATATTATATACTAGGTGATCCTTGGCTGTAACGAATTTATTATTATATATTTATTTTAATATCAACGTCTGTTTCGATTATAGTTATAATAATAACTATAGTGAATTTTTGTTCAATTAATTTTAGTAAATTTATAGTTACAAACATACATAGCTTATACTGTTAAATATGTATTGCGAAACTCCCGCCTATTCTACAAAGCTGAAGAAGATTCTCGAGAGTTAGAATCAACGAAATATATATGTGTACGTAAACGCTTAAATTTGTATTGTTACGCAAAACTGAAATTTCTAGAACGCCTCCACTCGCCTAAAAATATAACCAACGCGATGCGCGCTAGAAATGAGTATCTATTGTTAGTTCGCTATAGTCAGTGCGCTATAAACTTCGGAAGCTATAAATGTGATTGTTATAATGCTTACCAATTAGAAAAATTCAGATATATTGACCAGGAACCTTTACAAAGTTCGAACATTACAAATTATTTAACTTCAGTGGATTCTCATCGGTCATTAATATTTGTATGAAAACATTACCTAACATCATCGGTAAAAACTGAATCTCCAATAGGCGTATGAACAGTGAAGACTACAGGGCTAGCTAGCTCCCTGGTAAGTAAATTGTGCCTACGTCAACTCGCAATTAACTCGCTCATCGTGAACCCTCGATGAGATGTCAAGGAAGTTCCACATTAAAGGGAAGGCTTTATATTGTTTGTAAATTTGTGAAACTTTTGTTTATAAATCATTGTTTGTAGTAACTATTTGTAATAATTGTTATTGTAAATTGTGCTGCGGCGTGTATATTAAAACGTTTTTGTGTTTAAAAAAACTGTGTGCATCAGTCTTATTGGCAAATATCATAAACTGACTATATATCGGCTTTAATTTAACTACTAAATCCAAAGTACAATTTAACTACTAAATTTAAATTTATCAGTTAACTCAATTTCAGACTATTTGAAATTCTAATACGTAACATTGGTATATTTAACTCTCAAAATACCGTATTGTTTTCATACCGACCACTACCGGTAACTTTATGTTTCTGCTTCTTACAACACTCTGCCTAATTAACTGATAAAGACTGTAATAATAATCCCCCAACAATAATTAGTTCTATTAATTAGAATGTTGATAATATTTTTTTTTATATTTGTGGGTGTATGTAGCTCGTACGTTATTAGGGGCTCTGTAACTAACAAACTTATAAATCCACACATATTTTGGGCATAAATAGCTTTAACAACGTATTTAAAATGCCGATCGGATGGACCTCATTCTGTAATTCTAGGGTTAATAGATTAATTATGTTCATACTGAGTTTTAACCTCTTAAACGTTATTTTTTTCTAAAAGGTTATTGTGACAGACCAGCGTCTGTGTATCAGTTAAACGTAATTTCATTACGTGAGAAAACAGTATTTCTTAAACTAATCTTCAGAATGTATTGTAACCTTAATACTTAGAATAACCAATAATACTCTGTTAAAGGTTAAGCCTCGTTAACTGTTCCACAAGTTACAAGTTATGGATAAACAACAATAACCAATAATACTCTGTTAAAGGTTAAGCCTGGTTGACTGTTCCACAAGTTACAAGTTATGGATAAACAACAATAACTAATAATACTCTGTTAAAGGTTAAGCCTGGTTAACTGTTCCACAAGTTACAAGTTATGAAAAAACAACAATATTATAACAAAGAACAAAGTTTGAAAAGTTAAAAAAAAGACAACAAATTTCGTAAATATTGACTACCTATTAAATAAATAAAAAAAGAAAATTAGTGCCCAAACCAAAAAATGCTTATGTGTTAAATGTTACTCCCCTGGTGAGTCAGTGGTAAGTTTCGGCTTACAATGCTAAAATTCAGGGTTCCATTCCCTGCGGACGACAGAACTCAGATAGCTCAAACAACAACGACAGATAAATGCTATTGAAACACCTAACAAAACTGTCCGAAAAGCTTGGAATTATGTGACTAAGTCTATTGTTGAGGATTGCGATCACCTTTATCGAACCCACAATCTTCGTGTTACTGTTGGTGTTTTTTGTTTGTTTGTTAGTCTGTTTTTATTTATCCTGTTCTGTAACGATGTTTGTTTGTTAGCCCTGTGTTATTACAGATATTTAAGAAACTGGTATTTGTTTTAGCCTCGTGTTATTACAGATATTTAAGAAACTGGTATTTGTTTTAGCCTCGTGTTATTACAGATATTTAAGAAACTGGTATTTGTTTTAGCCTCGTGTTATTACAGATATTTAAGAAACTGGTATCTGTTTTAGCCTCGTATTATTACAGATTTTTAAGAAACTGGTATCTGTTTTAGCCCTGTGTTATTACAGATATTTAAGAAACTGGTATTTGTTTAGCCTCGTGTTATTACAGATATTTAAGAAACTGGTATTTGTTTTAGCCCTATGTTATTACGGATTTAAAAAAAAAACTTGGTATTTGTTTAGCATATAATACTCCTCTGTACTTAAGGTGTGGTAGTAAACTTTCCAGCAATCACTCTGACGAAAACGATGGCATTTTAAATCTGTTTTCCGGACCAGTTTTTAGTATACTCGAACTGTAAAAACCGGTGGTTTGTGGTTCGCATCCCGTTGCCACAAAACAAATGTCCTCAGCACTTTGGGGCTGTGGGTACGCTGTAAAATTCCAGTATTCGGTCAGACAAGAGTAACCTAAGAAGTGACGGTAGGTGCTGTTGACTAACGGCCTTACCTCTAGTCCATCAGCCCAAAACTGGGGACGGCTATATGCAGAAATCCTCCTTTTGGAACAAACAAACAATCAACTCGTTGTCACCTGTAATGTCATTCTAAGCTTCTGTACTTCTAACGAATGTGCATGTGTTAACATATCATATCATACGAAAATTCTTTTTTGCACTATAAATGCATAATATTTACTGAGTCATTAAAAAAACGTAGAGTTTTAAGTACAGATATAGCCATAGATCCCAAACAAAATTAACTGACATTTACCGGAAAGCTCTGATTCACTTAACGAATTATACTATTGTTAATACTTAGACAGAGATGTTAATTGCCCAACTTAAAGTTTCGTTTATATTATTTTGTTTATTTCAATTGTATATATTATTTTCTAAACTTCTTGAAGCAACCAATATGTTTATAAAGGTTTAGCGATATTCATTTAATATTTCTAAGTCCGTTTAACATCCAGGTTGTATTTGTATACGTTAATAAAGATTACACGTAGTTAACCAGCCTAATATCTGCCTTAACAAATCAGTTGTTTTGTTACTATAATGTCAATTTCTTTGGTCAGAAACGTCTTCGTTTTTTGCGTCGAAGTGTTTTTGAAAAGACACTGTTAGAGTGTTTGTGTGAAAAGACAATGTTAGAGTGTTTGTGTGAAAAGACACTGTTAGAGTGTTTGTGTGAAAATACCTTTTAACCATTTTCTGAGTATGTAACTACAATATTGGATACTTTTCTAGATCATCAAACGGAAGCTAACCCTGTACGTTTGGATAGACTGAACCAGAATATTTCAACGACTCTTTATACTTTAAATAACATTTATATGATTATAGTATTTTGGCACTTGTGTATAAATTTAAAATCATAAATAATATTCAACGTTAAACTGGTACACAATTAAAAACATTTTATTTAGGCCTATCTATATATGACTGTAGTGCCATCTAGTGCCAACTAAATACAACGTTTCTTGACAATTCTTTGTTTCCAAATTGAAAGAAGTTGACTGTTGATTTTGTTGTTTTTGTTTTGTTTTGTGTCAAGCTGCACTGCATCAACAGAATGGATCGAACCAAAACTTTTAGACTTCAAGCTTACCACTGGGAGGAGGGGGTAGTAAAGGAGATGATAAAATTATTCATTCCTTGTCCAACTGACCTCCACCTTGATGGCTCAGCGGCAAGTCTGGGGAATTATAACACTAAAATTCAGGTTTTAATACCTGCATGGGCAGAGCATAGATAGCCCTTTGTGTAGCTTTGTGCTTAGCTACAAACTGTTCAACGATTTCTTGAAGATATACACAAAAACTGGCTTGAAACTTTGATAAATTATTATATCAGTATAAATTCTACGGTTCTTTGTTTGTTTTTGAATTTCGCGCAAAGCTACACGAGGGCTATCTGCGCTAGCCGTCCCTAATTTAGCAGTGTAAGACTAGAGGGAAGGCAGCTAATCTTCACCACCCACCGCCAACTCTTGGGCTACTCTTTTACCAACGAATAGTGGGATTGACCGTCACATTATAACGCCCCCACGGCTGAAAGGGCCAACATGTTTGGTGTGATGGGGATTCGAACCCGCGACCCTCAGATTGCGAGTCGAGTGCGTTAACCACCTGGCCAGGGTTCTTTGTTTAATCTATTTTAAATAAGTCGCCTTTTTATGCAAGCAAGTCTTAACTTTGTTATTTAAACTAAGTGAGAAAAAGCAGGAACATTTTGGAGAATATGTTACAATATGCTAATCACACGAGTAGGGAATACTAAATATAAAATAGAATTAATAAATAAAAATGTGCATTTACAAAATAGAATATGAATGTATTTATATTGGTCAAACTAAAAGAAATTTAAAATACAGATTGCAGGAACATAAAAGTTATATAAGAAATAATAAAATAGAAACATCAGCAACAGGCGAACGTGTAAAAACTACCCAACATACAATATTATGGGGAAAAAAGCTTTAGTTTCAGCTCAGCCTCGAAGTTTTATATCATTAAATATTAGAAAACCATTAGAAATAATGAAATATAAAAAAAACAAACACAAAGAAGTAAGAAATAGAGACGAAGGACTGGTAAGTCAATATGTTGATGTATTGCGAGATATATTATAATAAAAATAGACCCAGGGAATGTGGAAATAATAGTGAAACAAGGGGAAAAAATATAAAGTATGTCTTATAAGTAACTCCTGAAGATGACGTAGATCACGTCGAAACTAAGTATTTGTAGAGCGTTGTTTTAAAGTGGAATCCGTACGTCTTCAATAAAGTTTTAAAGTGTGTAAATAGTAAACGTTGTCTTAAAATATTTATTATAATTTCATCACATTACCGTCCACTACCCGAAAATTTTAAACCAATCAGTATAAAGAACTGATGTTTTGTTTTTGTTTACATGAAAATTCATTACGAAATAACGTTAGCGATTGGTATTACAGCATTTTAGTGTTTGCAACGTTTCTGTCTGGTCTAAATTTCCAATACACAATATGCTAAATTAATAACAAACTACACGTCATCAGATATACGAATGTAATGACTAAGACTAACTATTTCAGTCTTAGTCTAGGGGGAAAACCATCCTTATCCTAGAGGAATGTCACTCTTAGTCTAGGGGGGAAAACCATCCTTATCCTAGAGGAATGTCACTCTTAGCCTAGGGTGAAATAAGTCTTAGTCTAGGGTGAAATAAGTCTTAGTCTAGGGGAAAACCATCCTTATCCTAGAGGAATGTCACTCTTAGCCTAGGGTGAAATCAGTCTTAGTCTAGGAGGAAAACCATCCTTATCCTAGAGGAATGTCACTCTTAGCCTAGGGTGAAATCAGTCTTAGTCTAGGGGGAAAACCATCCTTATCCTAGAGGAATGTCACTCTTAGCCTAGGGTGAAATCAGTCTTAGTCTAGGGGGAAAACCATCCTTATCCTAGAGGAATGTCACTCTTAGCCTAGGGGGAAATAAGTCTTAGTCTAGGGAGAA
>NW_013668949.1:0-11270 GCF_000517525.1 Limulus polyphemus
GCCATCAAATCTGCTAAGCTGTAGTTTGATTTGCCTCTTCTCGTTTCCATCTTATTTTTGTTTCGTCCCATTCTCTGACACCAATTTGTTACATATCTGCTTGTTTGATAATTTCCCGTAAAAATTCTCTCCGAGAAACTTCAGTGATATAAGTCCTTTCTTAATTAAAACTAGTTTATTCTTTCTCGATACAACTTTACAATACAAAGATTTTCCACAGTCACTTTAAATTTAACTACTTTTATAAACACACGCTATAATTCATAACGATTCACGCACTTACTTACGGTGCCTACTGCTTGCTTGACTCAATTATCTATCTCTAAATCTGTCTATCTCAAATTATTTGCCGGGCTTATACACTAAAATAGAGGGCGTCTGGAAAAGACTAGAGTTGCCAGGAAAAGTCAAGATCCTTCGACAATCTCATGACGTGTTACCAGCGTCACGTGACTTCCGCTGCCGTAACAATATGGATGCCAAATAACTTACAACATGCCAAAACATTACCTTAAAAATTACAAATGCAACAAAACAGCGTAATAAGCTTAGCCCTAAGGCTTCCAAAATTCACCCCAGTAAAGTACTTACATAAAATCAGCAACATTCATTAAAAGATAGATTAACTAAATTAGCATTCAACTATTATATAAAAGCGGAAAAAGAAATAGCTTGACTGCTGCACTTCACAAAATTTCAGGCGCTCCCACCAAACACATCTCACCATACAATCTGCTTTGCAAACAGCAAAATAAATAATCAAACACTCACATACAGGGTTGATTATCATGTCTTTATGTCCAATCATCATATTTTACCTTATAGCTAGGGCACAGGACAGATTGATTATTTGGCATCTGTCCTGTGAAAGTGGGTTTTCTCCGAGCATTCCGGTTTCACCCGCATCAAAATTCAAAAGGGCATTGACCTTATGGTCTCCGCCCCCTGAAAAGGACTTTAAACTCAATTCAATGTAATTTTAAATTCATATTAAATTCAATGCAAGTTTAATTTCAATTAAAATAATTCCTCAAAAAAACATTCCAATAAAATATACATAAAATACAAATTAAGTTTTAAGCCCACTCGCGTGTATGTCTGGATCTCTCTGCCTTGCCTCGTAGACGTCATTGCCTCTACCACTACTGGACAAGAATAATTGCATCTTCCCTCAGCCAATATTCGTCACAGTTTCAAAAAAACTCTTTTACAAACTCAGGCCAATGTTTTCAATTACGAATATAATTTCTGTAACAAATTATCTCACACGAGAAGTTGAAGGGGAACAAGGGTTCCCGAGACCCAAGTTTGGAAGAATAGGCCAATATAATGTTGCTTTCTCTTTCTTTAAGCTAAATTACTGTCACATTTTTTTTTCATACAAGCTAGAATTAAGAACACTCTAGAAGCTAGAAATTAAGGAAAATTTCCAGAATGTCTAGTTTTTACCCTTTTCACAGATATGTAAATTGTGCAGTTTTTCTGGATCAAATTGGTGAAACTAAACACCAATTTGATCCAGAAAAAAACAAAAAATTGTTATATATCTGTGAAAAGGGTAAAAACTAGACATTCTGGAAAGTTTAGAAATGAAAAGATGTCTAAAAGCAAATGTAGAAAAAGCTCTAAACGACAAAACCAACTTAAGTTTCTCCCCACTTGTCTCTAAGTGAATGACAAGGTCACTTCCGGTTCTTTGTTCAAACATATCTATATAAACCTGTTGTAAAACATTTTAGTCTGTACCTGATAATGCCTTTATTGGCAAAACCATGGTCGTAATAAATGATGTATTTGTGAAACGCACAATTGTCTGGTTTTTCATCAGTTCTGTAATTTTGGAGTTTCACTAAGTACCAACGGTTTCAAGTATCAATTATATAAATATTATCAGTTTTCACTATTCATTCTGTATATGGTAGTTCACTTTTCTCTGTACATTAAAGAACTTAAAGTTTGGTTCAAATTTATTCAGTTTAAAACTTTGAACATTTCTTTTTATACTCTATATATTTATGGTAATAATATGGCTCAGTCTTTTTGACGTGGGGTCTTGACAATTCCCCAGATATCACTACTTCTGGTGGAATATTGAGTTACTTTCCTGTGTACTTTTGTTAGGATGTTCTGCCTAAGTAATCAGTATATCAGACAGTTGTTTACTTTAATTAAATTCACTATTCACTATTCATTCTGTATGTGGTAGAATGGATAATGCAGATTTTCCTCCCATCCCAAATTCTCTCTAGTTTCTGATCTATTCCCATCCCTACATCCCAACCATTTTACACTAAATTTTTTATTGGTAGTTTCTGGACTTTTTTTTACAATTAGCATTATCTACTGATTGATATGCGAATTGTGCAATATTAAACAATCTGTATCATTGCATATTTTTGGGCTATAACTAACCTATCGTGGATCACTTGGGGCTCTCGATTAAAAAAGCACATCTTAGTGCGTAGTGAAGTGTTTTGGTATGCAGGTTGGAAATAGGCACACTGTGGTTTATGAGTTACAGCTGATAGAAAGGAAGAAAGAAAAACGAGTGCTGGACTCATCTTTACATAGGCATTGCTACTGCACTGCATAATATCTCCTTTACAAATAACGCCAAATCTCTTATATGTAATAAGAAGAAATGACTTTATTGAGAAGATTCGTTAACTGTATATTTATAAGCTAATAGCAGCAATGAAACCTGCTCATCTCATATTTTCTGATTTGCTTTGTAATATTGTGTAATATGGTATGAAGTTCCCTCTGTTATTCTTTACTCCTAATAATTTACACATATCTTTCATTAATTTTGAAATGAAGTTTGTTCCTCTATCTGTCAGTAATTACTGTGGCTTTCAATGTGGAGCTTAAATTTGTTTACAGATTATCTTGCTATTGTTTCTGTTTTCAGATCTGGTAAATATGTTGTTTCTGAAAATCTGGTTAATTAGTCTGGAAAACTAATATATATATATTTCTTGGATATGACGTTGGCAATAAACCTAAATATCCACAGATATAATCTGAAATGACATGGTTAAATTTGCCATTCTATAAAAGGGAGTATTTCTTCAACTTAGACTAGTCTTATATTTTTGATACTCATTATATGATTCACAAAGGTTCTTAATATCCTTTCCTATGTTTTATCAAAATAATCTATTATTGATCCTACTATACATTTTTGGAGCAAATGAAATATCATGATAAGTGCTCATAACTTTGCTTTTCAAACCGTGTGTTATTACTATTTATGGGAAGCTTACTATGTTTCCTCTTGTTTCTGTTTTTCTGCATAATACCTCTGAATATAACATGCACTGTGCCTCCTCTTTGTAATACCCTATTTATTCATGAATTTGCTGTTACATCTTTCTTTTATTCACCAATAACATGATTTAACTCCAAAACTGCTTCAAAATAATCTTCAATGTCTTTTTTTACTTTCTTTACTTGTTAATTGCTCACTTTGAGTTATCTATTGAGACTCCTACTCTAATCCTACTTGTTGCATCTACATTAGAATGTTTTCTCACTGGTATATACATCACTTCATAATCGTAGTCCTGTAATAACAGTCACCATCTTGATAACCCAGTCTATGGAACATTTAATTTCATTAGCCACCATAAGGGTGTATGATCTGTAATTATGGTAAATTGCTTACTATACAGATAACAAAATAATGTTTTTATACCATGTACTACTGCCAAAAATGTTTGCTCTGCCATTTAGAAATTTATTTTGGTTTTACTAACTGCATACTCTGATATGCTATGGGCGTTCTTTCCCCCTTTTCATCTAACTGAGATCAAACTACTTTTATCACATAACCCGAAGCATATTTCCTTAACAAATAGTTCTTTATTGAAATCAGAGCAGCTCAAAATTGGAGCTTTTAAATGCTTCTTGCCTCTTATCTGTCCACTGAGAACCTACGTCCTTTGTTAATCTCATTAATGGTCTTGCACATATTACAAAATTTGGAGTAAATCAGCTATAGAATACTACTAATTATAAAAATTAATGAATATATTTGATTGTCTTAATTAGTGGATAATTCTTATAGCTTGGAACTGCTATCATACCCTTGTCCTCGACAATCAGCAAGGGAAATACCGTATATCCTTAAAAATACAAGAATCTGGTCACAAAGTCCTTTTCCAGTTGTATCACACACATCAACAAATTCAATGAAATGCTCAAGTATTTCAGCACCAACTTCTTTTACCTCCACATCAAGAAGAACGATACTTAGTTGTTCAGTGTGATTAATGTCAGGTGTACAATCGAGCATTATGCTGTAATACTTTGAGACAAGAACTCTGGATATGATTTTCTCTTGATTCGCACTACCAAGTAGGCTGATTATTTCATTTTGAATTGTTTTGCTGAGGTAATGATCACTTAGTTCATTGTTCTTTGCTCGTCTGACATTTAATACAAAATCGGATAGAATTTGGCTATAAGTTCCACTTCTCCCAGAAAAATTCCATTCCTGGGGTCGTAAAGCTTCTCACTAGTGCCATGCAGTGATAAACTTCTCTCAGATAAGAATTGTTTGATGTTAATCAAACGCCACAAAACAGCCATCCAATAATTCTGTTATTCAAGGACCTTTTCCATTGATAGTTTATCTACAGTATCATCAGAGCACATGCTATGCCACTTCATTATGGAATCTTTATGATGTGTTGATTGTTCATGTGTCTTCAACGTTTTGAATCCAGATTCTGATGAAAGTCCACCAAGACTTTTACCATCATTACCAAACAGTCGACACAGAAAGCAATAGACAGAATCTGGAGACTTGGAGCAAATTAACTGAGATCTATGAACCTTTTCCTTGTAGCCAGCGTGAGGTAGTAATTATTTGCTGAAACTCTGCGCTTTGGATTTTCTTCATTCAAAGGAAAGTTATAGTCTGTTACTTGGACTGGGCCTCTCAGACACTAAACCTATCCTATCAGCGTCAAAGAGTTCTTTCCAGCTTGCGGGATCGTCGTAGATATGAAAAGAACATGGTTCTAAAACTAATGTAGGCTGAGACTGAGGTTCTGAGTGAGATTTAGACATCATCATTGAAATTAACACTTTCTTCTGTGGTAATATTTTATGGCAGAGAAAATTTGGGATGACGTTCTGTAAGACCATCATCTGACAAATCACTATATAAGGCACAGACATCTGAAGATTACTGTGTTGAACGACACTAGCTGTGGTAACCATAGAGTATTTCACGAAAAATATAAAAAGCAATACCTGGGTACACATATACATATATATATAGTTATGCGCACACGTACATTTACTGTTTGTTACCAACACGATCTTACTACGTTATACAAAAAAAAAAAGAGAAAAAATTCGAAAAAATATTCCTATGATAACTTCACTCTCCTTTATAATTACATTTAACGACATTTACAGCACAAATACACAAAACATATGTTAAAACCTTTGCGTAGAAGCATGAGCATCTGCAGAAATTTTTCTGGGGCGAGTGAGAGGGAAAGAGTCAAAATCAAGGGACGATGGACCTGCCTTCAAGGTTATGCATTGCAGTCAAGAGAATACTATGACTTTTAATACAGTATTCGTATCTTCACGAAATGTTGCAGGTTATCGGCAAATGTTACAAGGTTTTTGTACAAAATATCAGATTTTTGTATCAAGTTTTAAGCTTTTTTATGTAATGATTTGCTCATGCATTTTTACTTTTCGAATGTTGACTGTCCAACATGCACAGTAATTTTGATTTTAATATTAAAAATACCTTTTTTTGCATCAGAAAATTGTCAAATTTCATTTGTGAAATCTCTATAACCTCCTAATAAAATCCTGATAAATATCAAACGTTTCACCCAGCATGGCTAGGTGGTTAGGGCGCTGGACTTACAATCTTAGAGTCGCAGGTTCAGATCCCCGTCCCACCAAACATGCTCGCCCTTTCAGCCGTGGGGGCGTTATAATGTTACGGTCAATCCCATTATCCCAAGAGTTGGTGGTGGGTGGTGATGACTAGCTGTCTTCCCTCTAGTCTAGATAGCACTTGTGTAGCTTTGCGCGAAATTCAAAACAAAAAATCAAACGTGTTTTTCTAAAAAATTTTTTAATTTTATTTGTTATTTTCTCTACTTTATCTCTTTATGGGTTTGGTCAAATTGACTGACCTCGTAACCATTATAAAGACTTAAGATTTAAGTTACGCTTTTTTCATTTTAGAATGGCTACAATTTGTAATATGAAAGTGCAAATGTTTATTCTAAATTGCTTAAATCTCGTTACATTTTACATCTATTTAAATTTATTATTTTCATTTTATTGATCTTTCAGCCTTGTCTGACTAACATTATAGAAGTTGTAATCACGGAGCACGTATATCTCATGTTACCACATCTAATAGCATAATACTTTGTTTACAAAGTGATCTGTCTTGGCTTTGTTCTAGTGGACCAGTATTTTGTAAAATGCTTTGTTTATTTGTTTGTAATTAAGCCCAAAGCTACACAATGGGTTATCTGTGCTCTGCCCACCACGGGTATCGAAACCGGTTTCTAACGTTGTAAATCCGCAGACATACCGCTGTGCCACTGGGGGGCTTTGTAAAATGCAGTCACATTTCGGTTATAGTACATTATATATGTATATATATTATTACTATTTACAAATAAGTTCTTAAATTTCAGTTGTTTTTCTTAAAACAAAGATAGAACAATAAACATAGAAGTATAGACAACAATGATGTCTTCTACTTACTAACTTTGTACTTGTTTGCATCTTACCGTAATTTGCTAAGCCTTGTCAAATTTCGCACATGGAAGATTTAAAACCAAATAATTTTTTTAGGTTTTATATGTGCGTTTTGAAATAACAAAAAAGCATAAATTACTATGTCAGTACATCAGAATTCCACTGTAATTTATCAGGCTTAGTAACTAAGCTGTATTTGAGTCTAAAAATATATAATTATTCGAGCTCCATAATGTCACACCTTACCACTTTGATTCTACCATGAAAACAAAGGGTTTCTCGCGTAAACACTTCACAGAAGCCGAGAAGATCACGTGGAGACATTCTGAGCTTTCGATTGGTTATACACACGTCATTGGGCGAAGTAAGTGTAGGTAAGCAAGTATTTCAAAAAATGAAACAGGTGGGCGGGGCCACCTTAGTTGATTCACTAAATATAATAATATCTCAGCAAATAGAAAAGATAGGAGGCTTTTATTTTACATTCTAGCTTGTCAATATCAGTAATTTGAATTTCTCATTCTGGGTATAGGGTAGATGCATCAAAATTTTGCACAGCTGAGAATAATAACTAGGAGTTCAAAAACCTCAGTTGAAAAGGTGTTATGACTCTTACTTTCCAAGCTATGGAATTATTTTTTTGTATGACAGAAATGGTTCACAAGAATCACTCACCCACTCTAGCTAAGTGGCGAAGATTCTAAGGAGAATACTTAATGGTATTTACTAGATCTTTTACAATGCACATGAATAGTGCATGAATTCTTCATAGCAGTGAAATAATTGTGTTTTTCTGAGTGTATATTGATGTACCAAAATAATTCTGACTTATAAGAATTTTAGCTGAAAAGTGTAAGTTTAGCTGAATTATGTTGAAGATCTATTTTATGATACCTAAAATCAAAATGTGTTAGTTTGATCTCATAGATAGCAACACATTACTAGATCATAACTACCTGGCAGTAGCTTAGGAAAATAGCCTAAGGTAGTTACAAAGTATTTTGTGTGAAACTCAGAAGCTATTGCTGAAAGCTACTGATGTATGTAAACGGGATTTGGATGTTAAGGATTTGTGATATAAGGTTGAATTTTGCTTATTATTTCAAGATAAATTGTAGTTTTTTCATTAATAATTGTGAGAAAATGTTTCAACTTTGACATTAAAATGTTGGGCATATTGTGAATTTTTCATGGATGGATAAGAATAACAAAGAGAGAAAACACGATTTTACCTGTTCTTTTATGGAAAGAGTACTGTACAATAACAAATGTGAATTTAATGAAACCAGTATTTTACTTGCAAGTTGAAATACTTAATATTGCATATAGTTTTCAGAACAAAGTTTAGTACCAGATGCGTGAAAATGTAAGCTGTAAGTATACTAGTTGAAGTTGGAAAGTAGCATACACACACATAGTGAAACTTTGTAAATTGCACCAAAACTAGTACTAAACTTGTAACTGAAAGAAGATCCCTAAAAAAAGACAATATAAACATCACTGGATTCTATTGGTCAGAAAGAGAGGTTGGCGTCACTTATCGTGACTCAGCTAATGTGTTTAGAAACCAGTTTTACATTCTCAAACCCATTTTGTTCCTACTGGAACCAAATACTGTTTACACATCAAATGATAATGAAATGAATGGATCTGGGTCAAAGAGTAAAGACAATGTACACTGTTGCAGGAATGGCAACAGGGGCATCATGGTTATTAATGTATTGGTCACATGGAGACCCAATGAGGCCTGTGGGTCGAGAAGTTCACAGACATCAGGAATACATGTTCTATTGTTCTGTAAGTGGTTAGAGCATGAGCACCTGTGGACTACATAGAAATGTCACTTGACCAAGATAATCCACTGATTACTCTGCTTCTAAAGGTAGTTTTTAGAGGAAAGCAATGATTGTAACCTGGAAATTATGACCCTTTTAAACCTGTACTTCTAATTGGCCTTCTGAACACTTGGAATTCACGTGACCTTGACATTTTCAATCCAGACTTTTACTATTTAAAATAGCGTTATTTGACCATTTTGATTATCTTTTTTTGTTCAACTAGCCAGTGTCATTTCAATAATTAATGTTTTGAAGCCACTAAATATATAATAGAGGAAGAAAATTATGGTGAACGAAAGTATACTCAGAACTTCCTGTTTGGCAAGGAACTGGACTTCCTCACCAAACCAAAGATGCCCTGGAATTTGACTGGCTTTCTACTCAGTAGAACTCATGGATGAAAGTTCATTGTTCAGCAATACACATTATAGAATCTTGCCCAGATAGTTTTGAGGCTGAGTCTGAAGTCTCTTGGGGCTGGCCAACCCACAGAATCCAAGTACTCCCAGACAAACTGCCTGCTATGGTTGAGAAATCTTCACTGACCCATATCTCCTCTATGGTAGTTGAACCAAGCCAGCACGCTGCTCAGCCACACCTACCAACAGAAGTAATTATTGCAGTAAAATAGAAGTCGTGGTAAATATCTCAGAAATATAAGTCTCTCCTGAGATGTCATTTTGCAAGGTGTTAAACAATGGCACGATCAAGGCATTAGATGTTTGACAATATCCAGTGAGACCATTACATCTCAAAGCTCAAGAAAACCTTCTCAGAGTTGAAGTTACCTCGAAGGGTGGCCACACGCTAAAGAGACAGGTCAAAGTACCCATCAACGCTCGACTGACACTTAACACCATAGTGGCAGAGAAATAAATCTCCAATGGACATACCAGTAGCCTTCAGAGCAAGATGGCAGTAAAATCCTCATCAGTGGTGGTAACACCACCAACAGTGATTGAGGGAATGTGTTTCGCAAAAAGAAGTACCTACTTTTAAGTCTTCCCAGGTCACCAATGAAATGAAGAAATGACCTTCTGCAGCTCCAGCAGTTGAAAACCACCAAAAAGGTCTTGCAAATTGCCCCAGTAGCATGTCAAGAGTACAACTCCTGATCACTCCATCTACTATCATCATGGATTACCTCACTCTGCAGCAGTCTCCATATTTAAGCAATATTTTCAGGAGACGACCCCACATTGGATGAAGGTCTGGGTCATTTATAACAGAGATAAGGACTGGCTGTGATAGAAATATACACTTCTGTCATAGTCCAAGCTGTCCAAAGAAAAAGTATGCCACTTGCAGACCGAAATGGTGGACACAAAAGGGCCAAGGAGAAAGCTCAAAGTAGCATCAGGGTAGCAACTATGGCCAATCACCAGATGACTGCAACAATGGAGGATTATTTTTCAGGCGTGAAGTGAAGAAAAGGGTGGCTGAGCTTCAAAAACACCCTGGGCTAGTGTATATTATTTTTATTTTATAAGTTTCAAGGTTGTGTATTATTATTATAGTCTTCTTTCTCCTTTTTTGTAACGTATAATGTATAGTACTGGAAAATGTAAAAGTAGTCACTTTGTAAATATTTTATTAAGAATGATAATACGTTTCATTTTGGGTTTTATGTCTTAAATGTAGTTATCATGGGTGTTTCTTATGGCTTTGTGTAGGTCCTCATTGTTCAAAAGCTTTTCTATATGAATTCATTTCATTGTTCAAGAGTTTTACATTTGTAGTTTTGAATGTATGCTCTAAAATAAGTGTTGTAAGAGGGATATTTTGTGTAACTTTTAAAAGTTTATTTTATCGTAGTACGTGGTATGGATTTAAAATTATTTTAAGTGTTTGTTTTATATTTGAATTTAAAGTGTGGTGGTTTATTTTGTATATTGTATCGTGATGAATTGCAGTTGTAATTATGGTGTTTATATTAAAGGGTTCTTTGCTATGTTCTGCATTCTGTAAAAGGTTCTATTTAGCATGACTGTAAGTTTTATATACATACACACACACACACATCTGTTTTGTTGTGAATTAAAGTATTCAGAAAGTTACGTTATTTATGGAACTTCTCTTGCTTTATTTGATATTAGGTTAAATTGTTTATTGAAATGTGTCATTGTGAAAATGTTAAATTTGTATTGCTAGCAATGATTCTTTATTAAAGAACATTTAGTGCTGGCATTATGGTAATTTCCCTATTATTCTTCATTACAGGGTTCTTGTAAATTGTGTGATTTCAACGTTAAAGGAATGTAACATCTATGTTGCCAATAAGTGTTTTCACGGACGAGTTTAAGTTGTATTGGTTTTAAGTTAACATTAATAATTGAGTTGAGGAGAAGCTTGAAGTAGTTGCAAGAGGGAAGTGTAGTGCATAAAAATACCACGCGTTTCTATTTTTACTATTACAATAGTATTAATTTTGAATTTATCCTGTATATACGCAGGTTTCACATAACACGTGCTGTTGAGCTCATCTTGTTCTAACAGCTTTGTTATTCCTGAAGAGATAATACTTGTTCTGTCAATGAGAGGTATTTTAATGGTGCATGTTTTGCAAGGATTTTACCAGCAGTGTCTTTTAATGGTAGTTCAGATGATACTCGGGGCTATGACCTCACCTATGTTGAATGAAAATTATCATCACTCTGGTAACAGTAATCACGAAGGGCA
>NW_013668949.1:11562-14199 GCF_000517525.1 Limulus polyphemus
ACTATCTATCCACACATTACCTCTCCTCTTTTATATACCAGCCTACCCTATATCTAGTAAGAAGTAGAACATTCGCCAAAGTACATGATAGTTCTAGAAACGTTGCGTCACAGTAGTCATGTGACTCGATGACGCAACAATATACACACACTGTGATTGTATTAAGTGTGATATTAATAAAGATTGTTCATTTCATAGTTCACTCTGTGTCCGCCATCTTTATTTCGTTCTTTCTCACGACTGAATTATTCAGCCATTCAGCATTATTCCTGGTATGGGTCTTAATCAAATCTTTTGTTATTCTGCAAATTTATCTCACTGCTCTTAATTAAATAAATTCAGTTTACCTAGATATACCGCATACAGATAGCCTTTTATGCAGCTTTGCATGAAAATTCTATAAGAGCACAACGTATTTGTCAAGAAATGTTAAGCGGAAAAGGGATTACTTCTATTGTATACTTTGGTCATTTTAAATTATTTAAAACTTTTGTGGTATTCTACAATGATATTGTTTTTTATATTTCTGCATACTTTTCTCAAAATCAGTATATTTGTTGTTCTATATGTATTAAGAAAATGGAAGTATGAAGCATACCAAAACAATAACATCATAGAAGTTAAGTTGAGTAAAAAACAAATTGAAGCGCACTGTAACTTCAAATTACAACTCATTTCTTATTAAAACTTTATTTTTCATCTAGGTTTCTAGCTGCAACCTCATTTGGTAGCTGGTTGCATGCTTGTTTGTTTGTTTAGAATGTTTGCTCAAACACAATGAGTATCTGCAGACTAACGTTCCTAATTCTAAGCTAATGGATTATAAGTAAGACAGCTAATCACCAGTATTCGCTGCCTATTTTTGGGCTACCTTTGTCTGACGGGAGAGTGGGATTAACCGTCACTCTTTTAGCACATCCAAGGACCCAAAGCATAGAACATGAACAAGTTTTTCTCAATAGTGGTGTGCGTGCCATGAATCCTCTCACAGTCATGTCCAGCCCCAACTTCTGTTTGTTTGTTTGTTCATTCTTAAGTGAAAAGCTTCATTGTGGGTTATCTGCAATATGCCCGCCCACAGGTGTTGAACTCACTAAATTACCAAAGTTCCGGTCACAGAAGGGCGCGCAGTTGCATTTGAAATAAACTTACCAAGGAAAAATAGAAGCTGAGAAAATGAACAACAACAACAACAAAAAAAAAACAACAAAAAACAATCAAAATATCCTTTTTGAAATATGGTAACCTCGTTTTCAGCTATTTTATTATATTAAGTTGATTTATTTTATAATATTAACGTATATATTTTTAAAGCAACAGTCTTATTCTTTGGTAAGTATACTACAAATTGCTTTCGTAAACTTTTGTTAATTAAAAAGTATTTAACTTTTATTTTAATTCTTTTATGTACAGAAATTTTTATGATGATAATTTTCAGGCGATGTAGACAACAAAAGGTCATTAATGACATCTTGAAGTTTATTTTCCGTATATCAAAAATATTTAATTGACATTCTTTAACTTTTCATCCTTCGCCAAATAGTATGTAGAATGCCATGCGAAATTTAGTTCTTAAGCGATAGACTCGAGAGTTAAGAGTGTGAGGTTACGTATCTATGGAAGAGAATTGAAGTTTAATATTCTCGTTCCAGCAGTGGTGTTTCAAATTTTAAAATATTAACTTATGTGTACGCGTATCTATTAACATGACTTTTATAGAGGTAAAAGGTTGTTGTTGTTTATTTTTTTCATATAAAGTACTACGAATATCTAATAGTAATTAAGTAAAACGAAAATACTTAATGCTGATATTAGTAATAGTTACAGTAAACACTAGTAGTAACACTAATAGTACTATATAACAGTTTATGAATTTTAAATTACACAGTTATTGAGCTGATAACTAGGTTAGGCTTAACGTTAATATACTTTATAATTTTTGAATAGTATTTTTTAAACAATATCAACTAGATATTCGTTTAATAGAGTTATTTATTCATTTAGGAAGTTGAAAAGAAAGTTTTGTATTACATTAAATTTGAAGAAAAAAGAGAAATGATGAATTTCTTTTCCCAATCCCATGAAATGTTGAGTGATAATGTAATTTGTAAATCTAAGTGTAACTGTAAGGAACACTGGGAATTTTTATGCTAATAGTAATACTTCTTAATATTAGTATTTCTGGTTACTAACTGAGTAATATAATTATTATTACAGCTTGCTTAGTAACACTAACAGTTAGACCTGGTGAGACATTACTGAGGGTTTCATCACATAACCTAGGAACTTGAAAACAAAGTATTTTTTCTTAATGTCCAGGTCAATTGACTGTTATCACTTTACTTAGGAAAATTATAAAACATATAAAATTTGATACTTAAGATACTAAAATTAAATTTGTAATTTGGATGTGACAGTTAAGACAATTAAGAGCTTTTGTTTTGGTACTTGGATTTTTCTGAAAATGTCAGAGGTAATAGTTACTATATGCATGATCCTCATGTTGCAGATGTTATTGAGATGGCTATATACTAATGTCTATTAATATACCACCATATGGGCTACATGACAAATAGGTTTCATACCAGGACTTCAAAATTTTCATTCAAGCACTGTATAAACTGAAAGACATACAGT
>NW_013668949.1:14595-23477 GCF_000517525.1 Limulus polyphemus
ACTTCATTAAGAAAACTCAACATTCATTTTGTTTATAAGAAGGATCCAACTGTTTTTTTTTATGTGAATAACATTGGTTTCATTAAGGAACTGCAACATTCATCACATTTATTAAAAAAGATCTAACTTACTTTGTGAAATGTTTTTTCAAAAATGAAGAAAAAAGTTTACAAGATGGTTAATATGTTGTACTTACAGAACTTCCCCTTAAATATATATGTGGTCATGCTAGTCTGATGTGTTTATATCTTGTGGCAAAAAACTTCCAGTTCACACTTTGGGTTTGTGTAATTTGTACTAATGAATGCACATGCAAAAGAAATATTAAAAAATGATTTTATAACATTTGTTCACAGTAGTTGTCTCACACCCCCCTTCTTTTCCAGTTGAACAGTGGATGACATTATTGTGAACGTGTGCTTTTCCTTATAATTTTGTCTGGTCAGAAGTGGGATATTTGTTCATATGTAGTGGAAACTACTGAGAATATTATCAACAATGATTTTAATAACACAGAATTTAAGGACAACAAGGGACCTGTTGGTCCATCTAGTCGGTCCAATCTGCTAAACTTAGAAAAAAAGGATAACACTCAAACTAGACTTTACCATTTAGATATTTATCAAACCTTCCATTAACCCTTTCCAGATGGATCATGGGTGAAAGGCCATGTCATCACATTTGTTGACTCGCATTCAAAATTTTATTGAACTACTATTTCATGAAGTTATATCAATAAGTTTGGTATCAAACATAGATTATAATTCAAGTTTTAGCATTATACATTACTCAATTTCTTAATTTGAAATTAAATATTAAAAAACACAGTTAAACATAGATTTTGTTGATATGTCGCGTAGTATGTTGAATGTGGCACTGGTTCAAATTAGATGTGAAAATACTAAGTCTGTAGATTCATACGAATTAGGAACTCAAATTATCAGTATTGACAAGCTGGAATATGAAATAAGAACCTCTTATCTTTTCTATTTGTTAAAATATTGCTCATGTAATAAATCAAGTACAGTGGCACCCCACCCACTTCTTTCCAATTTTGCAAATGCTACATATATACACTTACTTCTATATATGAAATGAATAACCAATTAAAATCTCAGATTGTTTCCTTAGTGGCTTTATTATCCAATTTATATTCTTGGATGCCATCTCTTTCTTTCGAACCAAGATTTCAAGGAGGTAGGTTGTGTCTTTAATCTGCTCTAAATTTAATATTTTTTTTAGACTGAAATACTGCATAGTTATTAAGCTTGATAAATTATAGTAGAATTCTATGGTATTGGTATAGTAATTTATGAATTTTTGTTTATTAAACTATACATATAAAACCTAAGAAAAATTATTTTGTTTCATATCTTCCACTTGCAAAACTTGAAAAGGCTTAGCAACCTACATCATGCAGCAACAGGGTACAAAAGTCATAACTAGAAGAGATAATTGTTGACTTTACTTCTTTATTTACTGAACGAGTTAGCTTTTACCAGTAGTGGGACAGGATGGCCAAGCATAATATTAAAACAAATAATAGGCTTGGTCAGATAATTCTTTTACAAGTTAAGAGTAAAATTCTTTGCTTCTCCCCAAAGAAGTTGCTTTTCTCCTCTATATCACAAGTGCCTCCAAAATGTTTTGCAACTGATTGTAAAAGGTTTAAAACTCTTCATTTTTCTACTTGAAAAAATTCTTTTTAACTATAGAAATCATTATCTACCTTTTTTGATTGTGCAGAGAACTATGATTGGCAGTGATGGATTTAGTGTATATTCTATGTATTATAAGCATCATTTACGGTAGGTTTGGTGAGATTAAGGGGATTTTATGAAAGGTCAGGTTCAGTTAGTATTTAGCTCACCTTGTTGCAACTAATAATATTTAATATTCCAAAACAGTTATAATAAGGACTGTAAATTGCTTTCATGCTGGTGATGTACTTATTTTCATTTGACAGTGTACAAGATGGCCACGTAGCTATCGTTCAAACATAGAGCTGGGTAATTGGCAATATTGGACTTTTAAAAAGGTTTAAATGGGATTCATATTGTTGAAGATGAAGACATGACTTTAGTGTTAAACAACTTGTTTTGCTAATGTTTTAAGTAAAGATGATAATATAATTAGATGCCTAATTTCTTTATACGTTTAAGAGGGAAGAGTAATATTATTATTATTCATAATCATATTTTAGAAAAACTTGAAAATCTTATTATTGATAGTAAAGTCCTAGCTCTGCTGATTTTTAAATTTATAAATAGGTTAAGTAATAAGTTAGTTAGGGTTTTTTATCTCTCATTGCAATTGCTCATGTGTGATATAATATTTGTTTTAGCCTTTAAAAGTGGGATATTAACTACATCTGAGCTTGTTACTTTGTACCACACGAAGAAGAGGTATTCCCCTTTATACTTCCCATAGTTTATAAGTTTCAGATGAGTAATGAAATATTAAAATATGTGTCTTTTGTTTTTTTATTATGTATTTAAAAATTAACTTGGCATTGGGAAAGTTACTTATCTTTAAATATGGAAGTTAGAGTTTGATATCCTTTAGAAGTCTGGAGCTACCAGGGGAATGCATAATGATTGGAAGGTAACCTGTATAAAACTACCTTTAATAATGATACCCTGGAAATTACTATTGTCAGGTTTTGTCGAGACAGGTCACAGTTGAAAGGTCATGTCATCTTGTTTGTTGACTTTCATTCAAAATTTTATTGAACTATTATTTCATGAATTTATGTCAATAACTTTGGTATTAAACTGTAAATTATAATTCAAATTTTAATACTATGTATTACTCAATTTCTTAATTTAAAGCAAATATTAAAAAACATGTGGTGTTGAATGCAGCACTGGTTCAAATTAGATGATTGTGATGTCAAAATACCAAGTCTATAGTTTTGTATGTTTTAAATTTGCCAAGATATTGCTCATGTAATATATTGAACACAGTGGCACCCTGCCCACCTCTTTTCATTTGTGGAAATGCTCCCTTATATACATTTACTTCTATATATGACATGAATAACCAATTAGAAGCTAAGAATGTCCCCCTAGTGGCTCTCTCAGTGATATTAATGGTATTGGCACCATTTCTTTCTTTTGAACCAATATTTCAACGAGGTAGGGTGTGTCTTTAGTCTGCTCAATTTAATATTTTTTTATACTAAAATCTATATTAGTTACCAAGTTTGATAAATTATAGTGGAATTCTATGGCATTAATGTAGTAATTTATGATTTTTTAGTTATTCAAATGTATATATAAAACTTTAAAAATTTTTTGTTTCATATCCTCCACTTGTAAATTTTTTAAAGACTTAGCAACCTACATCAAGCAACAACTGAGTACAAAGGTCTTAACTAGAAGAGATAATTGTTTGCTTTACTCCTTTAGTTATTGTTCTATGTTTTAAGAAAAATAAGTTTAAGAACTTATTTCAAAATAGCAAAAATCTGTATATATAATGTATAATAATTGAAATGTGACTATTTTACAAAATACCAATCTACTAAAACACAGCCAAGACAAGTTACTTTGTATGGAACAAAGGTCAGTTTTATTTTATTTGATACAGTAACATGAGTGCACGTGAGCCACGTCATTGTAACTTCTGTATTGTTAGCCAGGCATGGCTGAAAGGTCAGTATAATAAAGAATAATATATATATAAATAAATGGATAATGTTATGAGATTTAAGATATTTAATCTAAACAGTTATGTTTTCGTGTTATAATTTGTGTTCATTCATGAAAAGAGGCAAGATTTATATTTATTTCCTAATTTTTTATGGTGGTTGCAAGATTGGTCAAATCTACTGAACCCACACAGAGATTAATTACTGAAAATAATGGATAAAATATAAAGTTTTTTCTTAAGAAATGTTTGGTAACTATCTGGACATTATAAAGATTTAGCATGTGAAATTTGAAAATTTACTGATGCATAAAAGTATTTTTGATTTTAAAATAAACATTACTTTGCATGATAGATAGGCAACATGTGAACAGAAAAAAAAACATGAGAAACCACTGCATTACAAACTTTAAGACTTAATAAAAAAAATTTATGTTTGAAAGCATTGTAATGTTTTCTGATAATCTGCCAAATTTTGTTAACATATGCTTACTAATTTAAAAGTTATAGCATGAAAACTATAACAAACAGAAAATGGTTACGAGGTTGGTCCCAGGGACCAAGCCTGTGCTGAAAGAGTTAAGACAGTTACACTTTTTTCAAAAAAAAATTCTTAACTGGAACCTAGTCTGTTTTTCCCAAATCTTTATCTTTTGTTCTTTCATCCTATTGGTTTCAGATTTATAGCACAAAGAAATCAGAGGTTTTTATCCTGTTGATTTACTGGTTAATCTTGTAAACTTTAGTAAGATAACCTCTTACTTTTCTTTTCTCAGTGGAAAATAAGAGATCTTAACCTATCCGTATCAGATAACCCTTTCACCCTTGGAATAATCCCAGTAGTCCTCTGAATCCTTTTCTTTTTTAGATAAGGAGACTGAAACTCTACCAAATATTATAACAAATTATTTGCATAAAGAGATAATTACCTCTTTTACATTACAGAATATTAGAGAGATGGTTGATGAAAACATAGGATGAAAACAAAAAAAGACAAATTGAACATGTGTACACGTTTTCACTATTTAATGCACAAAGCAGTATTACAAAAGGAATTAGTTAGCTTCACTACTAGCAACAGAGCAGTAGAAGCCAGTACTTCACAGGATTTGAAGAGCAGAAACCATGGTTTCCTTTAAAATATAGGATTGGTTTAAATTTTTATCTTCCTGAAGGGTTGGTGTGCAAGGACAGCCTTGAAGATCAAATGGCACATTTCTGTCTGTAGATTATGTTATGACACAGTAAAGCCTGCCAATCACAGCAGGTTTTTGAGAACTGGCTAAGGTTCTAAAAGTTTCATTAGGAGAAAATGAAACTACTTTCACATCAGTGATAACTCCTCCATCTCGGGAATCATTCTAATAATAATAATAATTGAACATTTCCAATAATGTAACATCCTTTCTTACATAAAATGATTAAAAGTATAACATTTTAAAAACAATGTTTAATTATAATTTAATTTTTGTTTTTATTTTATTGCTTGATGAGTGTGCGTTCTATCGTTTTTAGGAAGGCAAAAAACAGAGCCAATTGTGAACTTCTTTTGTGGGCTTAGTGATACCTGTATTGAAAAGAAATGACAGATCTGTAAGTATGATATCTATGTATGAGAGACGTATATTTTTGCATTTTTGTAATTTAATAGAAATATTTGAATTTTTGCCAATATCTATTATTTTATAATGAAGAAATTTCATAAACAATTTTATAAGTAAATTAAGAGGAATCTACTTTCCAAGCCATTGTAAAAAAAATGAAAAGAATTGAGTAAATAATAAAATTATGAAAGGGACTTTTGAAAATAATATGCAAAATAATATTTTTTTAAAATACATTTGAAGGTCATTGGATTACCAAATGTATATGTACGAAAAATAAATCTGCAGTTTGAAAAAGACATAAAAAATAGAAATGAAAAATAAATGAGGCTGGAAAATTTTTTAAATTAGTTTGAACAATTTTCATCATGTAATATACAAATGTACAATTTATGCTAGTATTTAGTATAGCTTGATGAACTAAAATGTGTTCTGTAGAACAAATATCTCCCAGTAATGCTGTGTTTACATTTATACTGATGTTTGTTGAGTGAATCATGAAACAAAGCTTTGTAATTTTTTAAATATGTGCCATTATTTTGGTACATTTAATACTTATAGATAAAGTAATTGCTTATGTGAATACTTGACACTGGTAACTTGTGTTTTTTCTTGCACACTACTATGACTTGTTAGGATTATGAAACACTGACTGGTTACGAATGTTAATCTTTGTAGAATCCATAATGTTATTACTTTACACACACTTTAACATGACAAGTCATTTCATTATATAGAAACATCAAATTAATTTCATAGATATCTAAGCTGTAACTAATAAATATTCAAACAGTAGCATTACTATCATTATAAACAAAATAGGTAATTAACCATTGGGAATTCATAGAAATGTCAATTCAAATTTGTCCTAAGTGAAACTATCTTTCTTCAGACATTTACCTATTAATCTCCAGTATTTATATTTGACTTGCATATACAAACAGGTGTGATGCAGTAAAGAAAAGTATTCCAACTGTATTCTGTGTACTTCAGATACGATTAATGAACAGGAAGCAGAAAGGAAAATGTAAAATTTAAAAATAAGTATTTGAGAGATGTTTTGAAATTAATTTCAGTTTGTTAATCTCAGTATTGAATGATAGTCTTCATTACAACCTAACAACAGAAATTATTTAAAACATGACTGATTTTTCAAAAGTTTATGCTTTGTCTCCAGTTCCTTCCCTCGTTTAGTTGAATAAATAACAAAAAATTACACCTCAGATAAATTTGTTTGAATGCTTGATCTGATGTAAGCAAGGTGACATTTGCTGGAATTTTTTTTGTGATTTTGAAATTGTATGTTAGAAAAGTCAGTTTTGAGGGTGAGATATAAAGAATACTTTAGATTTAACTGTAAAGGAAATAGATTAATTACTTTTAATTTGCTAACATAGAATGTTTAAAACTTAGGAGCTTTCACTACTGTTAATTCTGGTGGCCCCCAAATTCCTAGCTTTTCATAGCTGTGTCAATTACTGTAGAAAGTTTCTGAATAGAACCCTGTAAGGATAACCGATAATATTTAGTCAGTCAATTTTTTAATGCCTTTCATTCAGTTTTTGTATCTTCATTAATGCTCATCAACTTTGGCCAGTATTTATTTTGTGTGCATTTTGTTGTTTACACTATTTGTAAATTCTGGGAAAGAGCTAAGTTATCAAAATCTTTTATTTATGAAAGGAGATGTTGAAATGTAAATGTTAACAGCTTGTATGACTATGTCATGTGCATAATTACAGCAACTGCTAAAGAGGCATGAGAGAATATTTAAACATACTTTTTTAACATTCTAGGTAACCCTTCACTGCCAGCATCAAATTGATTAACTTTCATTGAGGTCTGGTCAAACTGGCCATATCATGATTAGATCTGGGTGATTTAACACTGTAGGAACAATATTAGTGTTTTGTATAAACCTTGTTTCTATAAATATATATGTAGTAATGTTAATTCCAATACATATATACCTCCTCTCACACTTATAGCTATTACTTGACTATCAGGGTTTTTTCTTTTGCCCTTCCAAGCATTGGTCTGATTTTTTCTCACTTGCTCCAGTTTTTTATACACCACTTAATTGCCTTCAGTGGTATTTGTCTCGTGACACTCTGCACCTACATCAGTGCACCTTCTGTCATCGTACTGTATATAAGCACCTTATTCAGATAATGTTATCACTTTTTCTTGTCACTAATGGGTTTCCTAACATTACAATCAATCGGAGATACTTTGACCATTATCTAGTTGATTTACATAATAGTAATTTATACAATAAATAAAAAAAACAACTTATTCTGCTTGGCAAGCTGCTTTACGGCATGAAATTCTGGATTATTATTTCTGATACAGAGGCAAATCAGGTCTTTCCTATCCCACCTCTGATATTTAGCTTCGCAACAAAATCTGGAGGGGGGTCACTGTCTGTGATTTTGTTCGCAGTGAGATGGAGACATATATTTGGGTGTGTGGTGGTTCTCTGGGGGGGAGCTCTGAGACCACAATTGAGGGCAATCCTTCACATACTGGAGAGAATTTAGATTTACTTTTTTTTGTGTGTGCCATCTTTTAGTCTGTGGGACAGTTTTGAGTTTGCAGACTCTTAGCATTTCGGGGCCGAGGTTCAATTCCCTCAGGTAGATGTGTCTGATGGCCCAACATTGCTTTTCTCTAACAGAACAACCTTATCTCACAAAAGGTTGTTCCAATCAACACACTCTTTAAAGGAAAATGAAAAAGAAAAAAAAGGGTACTTTGGGATAAGTTACCTCTGATTTGTTTTTTTCTGTTGGTTCTTCGAGAGTGTGATGTTTTGGGCTTTTTCCAGGTTGCTTTGAACCTACTCCTTACTTGATGATTGAAAGGTCTGGAAGCACATTTTTAGTTTTTCTCTCCATCCATAGATATTGTGGCTCATGCTGTGAGGTTTACTTCTCATTTGTATGAAGGGACAGTTTTGCTTTATCCGACACGTTGTCAGAACTTCATGATTTTAGCCTACCACACCAGATGGAAGCATTTTCCGATTCTCAAATAATGCTTCTGCTCCTCAATTTTCATGGTTCTAAGGTGGAGTTTGTAATTAACCTGAGTAAATCTGTATCTCCTGATGGGACAGTGTAAGTATATGGTCTTCCAACTCTTAAAATCTACAATTTTGTTTTCCTTTCACTTCGTTGGAAGACTTTCAGGATCACCAACTTCATTGCTGATGAGCTGGATCCCTTGTTAGCATACCAGTTCAATTTTTGGCTTCTACATTCCTCCCTGTTGTCGTTGGTGTCTCAAACTTCATTGGCTCCAACAGGGAGTTGTAATTCTGCCCCTATTCATGGGTCTCGCCAGACATCAGCCTCTTGGTAGAATGGTACCAAGAATAGATTCTGTTTATATCCAAGGGTTTTGCTGCTTGGCCTGATCACGAGCGGCATCGGTTATTATTGTATACCTTCAGGGACTGTGGGAGCTTGGCTCCAAGAATTTCTGGTCGTGTGGTAACCTTGACCACGGATCCAGAAGCACTGCAGGTCCTTAAATCAGAATTTGTCATTCAGTTCATATCTTCACATCTATACACCTGGAAAAAAGTTAAGCACCCCCAAATATTTTTCAGGATTGCTTATTGAA
>NW_013668949.1:24435-69581 GCF_000517525.1 Limulus polyphemus
TTCCATCTCTTGTAGATCATGAGGATTTAGAACTTGGTTGTAGGGCTATCATAGTTTGTTGGTCTGGGGATTATGAGAGAATTGTGCTAGCTCTTCCGAGTTTTTATTCATGTCAGTTGTTGGGCCTATGCAGACAGGAGATTGCGGTCCAGTCATCGATCTTTCTCATCTGTATCTATGCCTTTATTCTCCAGGGTTCACAAGTTACTCATGCATCAATCAGTTGATATTTTTTTCACTGGGATTGTAGATGGCTACATTTGCTATTGTCGGCTCTTATTTGCACATTACCATAGTGATAAAATCCCACCACTATTGCATTTGTTGTGCACAAGGGTCAGGAACTGCTGTTCCAGATTTTCATTTTGTACTTGCATCAGCTTCACATGGGTTTTGCCATATTGTACACATTTTCTCATCACTTCCATTCCATCACACTGTGAACACATCATTCCATGGATGACTGGTTTCTGCTGGCACCATCTCATCAATTGTCAGAACATCACGTCCTGATTCTACTTTCAGAAATGACCTAGGCAGGCTTCACTTTCAAGGCTGAGACATCTATCCTTGCTCCAGTTCCATATGTTACCAGTCTGGGTATTTTTATTTTTCATCTCGTCTCTTAGTCGGGCTCGATTGACTCCCATCCAGCTCGATGCTAGGGAATAAGACGCTAGACTCTCTTTCTTCCCCCACACAGATGGTTCTTTCTCTTCTAGGAATCTGGGCATCACTCGATTCCCTTATGCCTTTGAGATGAAAGCACAAGAGATCCTTTTAACTTTCAACACAGCTCGGTCAATTTGACTGACTACGTGACCTCTTTGTCTCTCATTCAAAGTCTACAGAGTTGATACTTCTAACTTTTAATATAGTCTTTAAGATAACATTATAAGTCTGTCACATACAAAAAATCATATGTTTTAGTGAAGTAGAGAAAAACTAGAAAAATTTGCCCTTGAATATATCAAGTATTTGTCTATGTGCAAAATGATTTTTATGTTAAGATTAAAAATACTTTTCTTCTTCTCAAAAATCTCAAATTTCTTTTGTGTAATCTCAAAAACCTCCTAAATACATATCAAATGCTTGGTTTCATTAAAACTTTATATTTTATCTGGTATTTACACTAACTCAATACAAGGTTGGTCGATTTGACTGACCTGAAACACCATTTGTTTATCCTAAGTCACTTTAAACTCATAACAATATACATCTATTTATAATTAAATTTTATTGTTTTATTGCCCTTTGAACTGTGTCTAATTACTATTCGTGCCATTATAAATTTTAAATCACTTGGGAAAGGTGCAGCTTACATTACGGTATCAAATTACATTACCCATGAGCTGCAAGCGTGAGTGCCTCATGAAATATTTTTATTATATTATTATTATTATTGTTTATTTTACCTAATCTATCCTTAGAGATCCATATTTTTACATTTTGGTTACCTTTTATAATAATAAATAAAGAATAAACGTGAAAAACAAGAAATGAAGTAATTACTTAACTATTCTTTTTTTGCTGTTGACTATTGATGACACTCAATTCTGCTTTTTTATACTAATCATAGTAGTGCATTAAACAATGCACGCAAAGAACATAGAATAATAACATGCAAAAAGTAGACAATTCCCCTAACTCTCAAAATTTTTCTGGTTTTCTAACTATATAACAAGAGCCATTACAAATTCCTCCAAACTAGTCATTAGCTTTCCCACAGGAACAGAGCTTGTACTCTGAGCGAAATTGATGATTATCTGTTCAGAACACGAGGTAATAAGATGTGTCATTTGATAGATGAAAACCTTGGCTAGGTAATATAGAATTTAACATGAGAGAGAACTATTAACACATCCTGAAAGGGAGGATGTGACAGGTGGGTGTGGCATGATAGCTCTGTAACCAAACAAAATTGAAGGCAATTAAAATTATGGATTATCTGAGCAATGACAATTTTATAGTGAGTAATTTACATTTAATTTTGTAGTTGTCGGAGGAGTGGTGGATAAACTAGAGAAGAGAAGATGCGTAGAGAAAATGTGTCACACTAGGAGAAATTTGGGATGTTTTTAAATATTACCTGATAGAATTAAGAATTTAAAACTTGGATACTATTAAAATGTGGTTATTAGCTAAGATTTTATGCTATATTAATTGGTATAACACAAACATAAAGTAGTTTAATAAAATTTTTAATGTAAAACACTAAAATTTTGTGTCATGCACAATGAAGGATAGGGTTAATGGTCTTTATATGAACAAGTGATCATAAACATCAATTCACTGGTTCCCCGAGTTTCCTTAGTCTGGATCCTTCTTAGATCTTGAAGTGTTGTTAAGTCAGAACACTACTGTGATATGGGTTCCTTTACTGCCACCTTGTCTAGAGTTCCATCTTTTCATGAATACTTTGCTTCACGAATGGGGTGCATATACCAACAGTCAGGAATTTCAGGGTCTATGCACAGACAAAGAAACTTCCCTACACAATGTTTTAGTCCCTCTTGCTCTTCAACAGGCAATGAATGCCTCATGGTCTGGGCTTATTAAGGGGGAAATCATCAGACTTCACTCTACCAATTACATGGTGGTGTCTTGTGTTTCTCAAAGTGGAGGCACTTGGTCCAGGTCTCCTTGTTTTTGTTTTTTGGACCTCCTTTCTTGTGACTATTCCTATCTTATTACCCTACTAGCTTATCATGTTCCAAGGGTTATGCTTGTGGTAGCAGGTCAATTGTCTCATTCCTCACTCATTCTCCCAACAGAATAGATGCTGCATTACAAGGTTCTGTTGGATTGGCTCTTATTGTATAGCACCAGATTGGCTGCTACACCCTGGTTTTTGCTTCTGCAGTACCTTCTGGAATGTCAACCTCTTCTACTTCTTTTTCAGCTATTTCTGAGGAGACAGCCATGACCTGCCATGGTACATCTGTCTGTCCAGAAGCTCAAGTTTTAGACATGGAGATTATGCAGTCTTTCGCACAGTATCGGGATTTAATTTCTAAAGTTGCCATGTATATGTCTCAGTTTTTGATTACTCCAAGATGAACAGTTGTCAATGGAAATGACACGCATTTTGGCAATGGTGTATTTAAAAGAGGTTGAACCCATTTCAGGCAAAAATGCCAACCATAACTCTTTTTTTGACCTGGCTCTTTTGCAGATGTTTTTGCATCTTCCACAGTTACCCTGTTTAAGGTGGCCTTATTGACTACCATTCAATTATCCAGTACTCTGAATTCCTCAGGTAGCTTTGGGTCCTTGGTCTCAAATGACCATTCCAGTTACTTAGCAGGTATATTAAGATTACAGTACAGGCTCTTTCTCAACACCTATTTGTGCCACGTATCCCCCTTTAACTGAAGGTTTATTTTTTCGTGGTTGCTGACCTACAGACATCAACATTCAGAGTTATTTGCACTGTTTGTTCACAGACTGGTTTCTCATTCTTCTTACCCAATACACTGTCAAACAGGAAAGAGGTTAAAGTCCTTTTCACCTATTCATCTGATCACTATTTCTCACTTCAAAGTCCAATCAGATTTCAATTGTGGTCATGATTATTTAGTCTTGGAGGTTTTGTTGCCTGTTCTAATGCCTTTAGAGATGCTAGACAACAAGTTTTTTTCTGGGCTCTCATTATTTGCCTTATCTGGCAGTATCTTCATCTGAGGGTTTTTGCCTACCCCCATAGCTATTTTAACCTTTTTGGTTAAATTATACAGAGGGGTGAGTATTTTCTTTGCTATTTTTCAGAGTCCTTTCCCTTGTTTTCACAGGATCCCACTCTGTGGCAAGTGTTGCCCAGACAGGTGTGCTTTTATCAAACCAGTTCTGCACTAGCAACCACTAATTTAATATATTTTATACAGGATGCAACAGGCTCTGTAGAAGTGAGGTGTTCCATAATAACAACTAGGAGATGACCAGGTGATATTACTTTGCTATGCTGAACTGCCACACATGGATTATTGTGAGTAAAGCATAAGGGGATCCTTCCTGTCCCTACCGATTATCAAATTTAATAAATCGAGGGCACTTTGCTTTGAAAAATTTATGGAACTTGGTTTACCTATTGCACTGTTTCCAGACCACTGTTCTTCAAGATTTCCAAATGTACATTACCCCCCCCCCATGTTCTACTAGTGGAACTAGGCAGTCCTTACCACACCTGGTTTCCAGTCACTGAGGCTTTTCCTCCAGAGTGTTAGAGTGAATTCCCCCACTCTTGGAAAAGAGGGCAAAGTTGAGGGCTCTCTTACCTGGGTCCCAGGATGTTTTTCCCAGCTGTCAGTTGGAGTGGTACTAATCTACGTGGGAGCCTATCCAGTTAGGGTGTGCATGGCCTTTCTGTTTGATCAATATTAATTCAGTACATTGTTCATAGAAGAGGGGTCCACTATCTCCTCTTATTTCTGAATGCCAAGTGGTCCCATCCTGGGTCCTTGGCTGAGCACAATTGTTCCACATCCTCCCCATAATTCTGGGGGCGAGTAGAATGTACCTTGCCTACATGGTTGGGGAGTGAGGATGAATGTTCATAATTCCAGACTGGATGAGTTTTATTTACTTTGGTTGTGTAAGGCACACATGATCCCATCATTCCAAGCCTGGGGCTACTTCAGGTGGCGAAGAAGGTTTGTCCACTTTGGTGTTACTTACTTTCTTGTCGTGATTCCAGTGGGTTGGAATGCATCACCCTTTGGCTACAGGTTGAGATCCACTCATAAGTATATATATATAAAACTTTGTGGTCCAGTTGCCGTAGCCACCAATGTGGGATACAGGAACCAAGACCCCTTAATTCCAACCCTAAGTAGTGGAACCTTGGCTATTTCGTTGGGGCTGGCCTATAGTGATGATCACTCCTATACATTTCCACCCACGATACAGGAATTGTGTTCAGGGTGAAGAGCATACCTGTTCTGGATGTAGTGCCTTTTCCTGACTAGGGTGCCAATCTTCAATTAACACACCCGTGATCTATGCAGATGCTTTCTGTATAGATAATGCCCTCACTGACCCCTCCACCTTCTGAATATGGGATTCTTGCTATAAGTGGGAGCAGACATTCTGCCAAAACTCTCCTGCCTTTCCTCCCCAACTAAAAGCCGGTGTTAGAGATTGAGTCAGTCTCAAAAAAGGGATATCATTATCTGAATGAGGTGTTTATATACAGTACCAGGATAGAGGGTGCATTAATATAGGCGAAGAGTGTCATGAGGCAAATATCCCCAAGAGCAATTAAGTAGGGTATACAAGACTGGAACAAGTGAGAAAAAATCAGACCAATGCTGAGATGGGCAAAGGAAGAAACCCTGGTGGTAAAGTAATAGCTATAAGTGTGAGAAGAGGTAAGTATTATTGGAAATAAATTTTCAATTTAGGAAAATGTTAACTTATAATTCCAAATTTTCTAAGTTATCTTCATAAAATTTGATAAGCTCTTTAGTAAAAATTACAAGTATGTTGTACACAAAAAATCTGAATTTAGAAAAAAGTATTGTCAGGTTAAAAGTTTTAAATACAAAAATACTTGACTTAGTAATCCAAATTTTTAACTATATTCATAAACATAACTGTTTTTAAAGTATGAGGAAAAATATCTCCTGAAGATTTTTCACTTATTAAGGTTGTTTTTATTAAATAAATATTTATTTATTTAGAAATAAAACTTATTTTTTAAAGCTTCATTCTTTTCTGTGACATTATAGTGTTCTTTGCCATTTATAAGAAACCTGTCTTGTGCATCACATCTTTCTATAGATTCTGGGATAATAGTTTATCAGTGTTATTTTGTTCTCATATAACCTTATTATATTCACAAAATTAAAAATTGTAACGGAAAGAATTGGTATCCAACATTTAAGTGAATTATTATATCAGTAAAGAGAGTTTATTATCTACAGGCTGAAGAAACCAGTCTTAGCTTATTCTTATATCTCTGTTTCTTTGGATGTGAGTGGTTTTCAAACAATGCTGCTTCTCTAGATAGAAATAATACAAGTTATTTGATGTCAGTGTCTATATATTCAGGTTTTAAAATTATAATTTGTAGCTGCAGCTTAGTGGCTCATAGAGTGGCTCTGAGTTTTTCAAGTACAAACTTTTAGCTCGTAGCTCTCTCACCGCTCAACTGATTTGAGATCTAATTACAGTTTTGGACTCAGTAGGTCAAACCCTTTTGATTAATGTATTTGACTGTGCCCAAGGTCCCATAGATTAATTTACTCTAATCCTGCCTGAAAGAATTTCAAGTGCTGCAACTAGTGAAGATTCCCTCTTGCTGTCTGACTAACCACCATTCTATTTACATGGAAACTGGAAACCTTGCAAGATCTTACCAAACCAAATAATTTACATTGTCTTTATTGGTACTGGTGGTTGCAGTCTCGGGGGCTATCTTAAATGTCAGGCAGAGCTGTCCTGTTAACCTTTGAGGGCACACTTCTGCCTTTTCTTCCTCTTCATAATTCTTTTGTTTTTCATTTTGACTTTTTTACTTTGGATTTTCAATTTTTCACAGATAATGTCACTAAACTATACTCACATGCAATGTCATACTTGCATATATAGGGCCCTGTGGAATGTACATTAATAAGAAAATAAATGGAATCATAGAATCAAATCAATTTTATAGAATCATAAAAGGAAAGTCAGAAAAATAAATTTGCTAATATAAAAACAAAATAGATTTCAAAGGACCTACACATGCATTCTCATGCCCCTCATTGGCAAATATTTTTGCTAACTATTGAGTGAAACTAGTCATGTTTAACTCTTTTAGCCTGAAACAAGCAATAGTTTTAAAGAATGCACAAGTTTGTATATACACTTTTCCCATTGGTTTTATCTGTGTGTTAGGAAATTTAAGCAGTTATGGTCAAAAATAAAATATTTTTGCAGAGATGGGGAAAAGAGCCAATGGTTATGATTATTTTTAGGATATTTAGTCTGAAATAAAATGTTTAAAAAATGTCAAAATATAGTGAACTTTTACATGTTTGGTACTTTTAATTTTGTATGCAAATAAACCTGGTGTCAAAACATGGCTACTAAATCAAATTTTAATATTATATAAGTTTCAACTTCTTAATTTTATAAGGAAATATTAAAATAAATCCTAATCTCCCCTAGTATGAGAATCATGACATTTGATCTCTCAGTCTTCTTCCTTCACTAAATTATTTACCACCTTAATCTGAATTGTGAAATTTAATTTAATTTACTCATTATAGTATAGCTATTACTAAGGCAAAGTCTTATTTTTGTAGCCTTGAACCTTACTTGTTTACGGAGTCATAAACTAGAAAATCACACCAACTTGCCATGCCTGCCTGTAATATTCTATATTATACAAATTGCCAATAATTCTCTGATATTTTATATAATTTATAACCAATAGAAAGTCAGAGTTTTAATATGTTAAATGACACATAATGCCATGTTATTTTCAGTGCAGAATATTGTCCATTTCATTTCCAGTTTGAAAAGTTGTTTTTGGTGTTCAGATTGATTAGCTGAGAGAATTATTTTAAGCTCTTGTCTTGGTTAGAAAGCCAGTTAAATTTTACTAGTTATAAAACATTGTTTGCTTTGTACGTACTTTTATTCTGTGTTTTAAAGTGAATTGTTTATGTAAATAAAATTATTTATTGTACTAGTATTGTTATTATAAAAAAAATGTATGCTTAAATTTCATTTGCAACTGATAGCAACACATTGAGGTCAAAGTTAAGTACTATATTTCTTGTTATGAAAGTAACTAAAATTTAAAAGTTAGAACCTTATTAGGTTAGATAAGATAATGAAAAAATAAATATTCTTCATGAGTAATGCTTGCAAGCAAGCTTGTATGTCACATCATTCTATAAAGTAATGTGAGCTATGCATTTACTTAATGATTTACAGTTTAAGTAGTGGGATTATTAGTTAGACAGGACCCAAAGGCCAATGAAACAATAAAATTAAGTAGAAACAGACTTAGACTGCTATGAGCCTTAAGCTATTTAGGATAAACAATTGTAGTTCTCTGTTAGAATATATAGTCATTTATAAAGGTTTCAAGGTTGGTGAACTTCACCAAGTCTATAGAGTTAAGGTAGAGAAAATAACATAAATACCAAGTTTTACTGAAAAAAAAAACATTTGAAATTTATTTAGGAGGTTTTAGAGATCATGCAAATTAAATCTGAAATATTTTAGATGAAGAAAAGTGTTTTTAAACTTAATATGAAAATCACTTTAAATTTGGAGCAGTCAACACTCTGACTCCATACATTCATGGACAAATCTTTAGTAAAAATACCTAATCAAAAAATTTTATTTTTTATGTACAAAATACTTGTAGTGTTCACTGAAAACTTGCGAAATTTTGTGAAGATACACAAAACATATTAAAAGTTAGAGTATGAAAGCTCTGATGTTTACTTTGTGGTTACAAGTAAGCTTGCAACTGATTTAAAGCATTCCCTCATTTTTTCAAATCCAATTTCAAGAAGGTCAGATCAGGAAGTTTGTTTACCTAGGAAAATACGCAATACATTCATAATGTTTACATTTTGTATTCTGATGAAAGACGAGTTTGTTCTGATTGAAGATGAGTTTAGATACATGCCACTTGTATATATACATTAGGGATTTCTGGACGTGCGGAACACACAAATGAAGATTATCAAAATCTGATCCTGATATCGGCCAATCTTGGGCACATTGGCACTGATCCGATATTTCTATCGAGTGACAGGCTTCTTTACAAAATCAGTCACATTGACTGACCCTGTATGTAAAGAGTTAGATTTTAAAATATAACATTAAATCTTATTGTAGAGTAGATATTAATGTAAACTTGAAGAGTTCCTTCTTTCTCAAAAAACATTATGGTTCAGGAGCTGTTGGCATATGGCTTGTATGTATGATTACATGCTCCATACCATTGTGTAATGTAACAATACCACTGTATTTCACTGCCACTGATTGCAACATCCAGCATGAAAGAACATTCTTAATGGGGAGAAGTCAAATCTGATGCTTCAACCAAAATACACTTTAGGAATAAGTATACTGACTGACATTTATCTGTTTTGTAAGTGCATACATGCCTAAGACAGTGGTGTTACTATCTTGTAGAAATTGGTTACCGACTATCAGTAGTAGTATGCCATGAAATCAAGAAAGTTAGACCTCTTGTCTGGATCTGGCCTAGGCCATCCTTCACCACTGAATACACATCCTTTTTTTGTTGCTATTTTTTATTTATTTATTTGTTTTGATTTTTATAGAGTAGGATGGAATATTCTTAGGATAGCACAGATGGCAACAGATTTAGAAGTTTGTACTGATAGCACCATAGTATCAAATGAAGCTCTTGCTAATGATAATAACTGATGATTTACATTGTTGTAGGTCTCAAGACCACCCTTTGAAAAGTTTTGGTCTGGATGCTCTGAGTCTCATTCTTGATGTTTTATGGGCTTTGAAAATGAGACTGGCTAAACTTAACAGTTTTAACAGTATTAGACCAGTCACCTACCCACAATTATTAAGCACTAAATATTGATTATGCAGCAGTTCATACGAGGCAAGGTGTAGCATCACAGATGCTTTACTAGTAAAGCCCCTTGGTACTGCACCTTTCTAATGATGTTTGTAGCATCTCATATTTTTTATTATGTCACCAACTGCCATATTGCCTGCATACTACAATCTGTGGTTATAATGTGCTATTCAAAACTAACTGCTACCATACATTGCATTACATGTAAGCTTACTACAAGTTTGTATGACAAAAATTTCTAGTAGATCTGCTGTGATCCTGTTTGGCTTCAGAGATCATAAAGAATTTACTGGCACCAATACTGGTTTTACTTTTATTTGCTATCCTTCTTTATTTTTTCATTCATTACTTTTTAATTTTTCACTTTTTTTTTTTCTCTCTCATAGGCAGATATGTTAAAACAACGATTGTGGGGTTAACATGTAAAATTACGATGTTAATAAAGTTTGTTTGATGCATGTGATTTTTATTTTTCTCAACTACAACACTGATTTATCAACACCATGGGTTAGACATAAAAGTGTGATCAAGGCACAAAGGCAATTATTTGGTTGAAAGCATACCACCTAACATTGATTAACTACTCCCAGTAGACCAGCAAATTTGATCAAATGTCTTATTGCTTTGAAGCTTGCATAAGACAATAAGTAAATTCTCACAGTGGTGATCTAATGCATGTTTTTTTTATTTATGTTATCAGTTTCTCTATTACAGGACCCCATACATTTTGGTAATAAACACTGTTTTTTATTGCTTTGCTTATTATCCTAATAATATCTTGTTACATTTAGATATTCTGAAATCTACATTTACTTCTCTATGTAGTGCCTTCTAGTAGTGGCCATTCCTAAAAAAAAAGTGGTTATGGTAACATGCCAGAAGAGGTTTTAGCACAGGCTCTCCTGCCTTTTCTTATGGAGTCATGTTGCAGCACATTTATCAGTGCACAATCCAGATTGTGTGGTACCATTGCTAATTTCAAACCACTAACTTCATGGAGGCAGCTGCTCAGCAGCAACATACTATTTTTTTTTATGACATAATGTATATGTTAGTTAGTTATTAATTTAACTATTATTTATTATTATGTAAAATTTTTTATACCAAATTTCCAATGCAAAAAAAGGAGATTGTGCTTTTAATATAAAGAAGTGAATATCACTGCTCGACATTATAGTTATAATAAGTATAGTTTTGTACGAATTGGAAACTCAAATTACCGATATTGACAAGCTAGAATATAAAATAAGAGGCTCTTATCTCTTCAATTTGCTGAGATATTGCTTGTAATAAATCAAACACAGTGGCACCCTGCCCACCTCTTTCAATTTTTGGAAATGCTCCCTTATATACACTTACTTCTATATATGACATGAATAACCAATTGGAAGTTCAGAATATCCACCTAGTGGCTTTCTCAGCCGTTTTAATGAGGTTGACGCCATTTCTTTCTTTTGAACCAAATTTCAACAAGGTAGGATATGTCTTTAGTTTGCTCGAAATTTCATATTTTTCTAGACTAAAATACATCTTAGTTACTAAGTTTGATAAATTATAGTGGAATTCTGTGGTATTAATTTAGTAATTTATGATTTTTTAGTTATTCAAATGAAAATATATAAAACCTAAAAAGTTTGTTTCATATCCTCCACATGTAATTTTTTTTAAAGGCTTAGCAACCTACATCAAGCAACAACTGAGTACAAAGATCTTAACTAGAAGAGATAATTGTTTGCATGACTTCTTTAGTTGTTGTTCTGTGTTTTAAGTAACTTTAAGAACATATTTCAAAATAGCAAAAATCTGTATATATAATGTACAATAATTGAAATGTGACTGTATTTTACAAAATACTTGTATACAAAGCCAAGAAAAGTTACTTTGAGATTTAAGCTATTTAGTCTCAACATTTATGTTTTGGTGTTATAATTTGTGTTCATTCTAGAATGAAATAGACATAATTTATATGTATTTCCTAATTTTTTATGGTGGTTGCGAGATCAGTGAAATCAACCAGACCCGTACAGACATTCGTTACTGAAAATAATAGATAAAATATTAACTTTTTTCTTAATAAATTTGTGATAACTATCTGGACATTATAAGGCTTTAGCATGTAAAATTTGAAAATTTTCTGATGCATAAAAGCATTTTTAATCTTAAAATGAAAATTACTTTGCATGATAGATGGGCAACATGTGAAAAGAAAAAAAAAAGACACGAGAAAAACATTGATTTACAAACCTTAAGACTTAATAAAAAAAAAATTAATATTTTGCGTATGAAAGCATTATAATGTTTACTGATAATCTGCCAAATTGTGTTAACGTTCACTTACTAATTTAAACGTTATAGCATAGAAACCATAATAAACAGAAAATGGTTACGAGGTCGGTCCGTGCTGAAAGAGTTAAAAGAGTAAAACTACATAACACACTGTCAAAGGGCTTAATTATCTTATATGTTGATATAGTAATGATTGTTATTTGGTTAAAAAAACTGTTCTCTTGGAATAATGGATTAGGTTGGTGCAGCTTTTTTAGATTGTCCAATTTCTGATTATTAGTTCAGCATTGCTACTTCAAGTATAACACAATGTACTGTTCTCATGTGATTTCTGATGAAGGCTACATTTATAGTAAGAACAGTTGATTTACTAACATGTTAACCTCCCACGCTGAGCCATGTTTAGTAGAAATCCGTGAGGGCCCATGCCTACAGTTGCTTTAATCAGCTCCTCACGACACATTAGTCAGCATTTTTGCACACATAACTTGCAGGTTACATCTATGACCAGTCAAACAGTTGTTATAAAGTGTGAAAACATGAAAAGTTGTTTGGATGTGGTCACGGTGAAAATCATTCATCTGATATTGTCTGATGAATCGGTACTTTTAGTGAGTACTGTATAAAAGAAGAAAAAAAAACACTATTTTTAAAACTAATTCATGTTCATTTGTCTTTTAATTAAGATATCATGCCTCATTCTTATCATAACTTTTGTTATTCTTCTAGCTTTTTACCAAGATTAACTCCTCTAGATATTTTCATTGATTTCTGTTAGCTCTCCATGTATAAAGCCTGTCATCTGGCACTTGTACAAATTCTCATTCATATGGTAAGCTAATGTGATTTGTCACATGGGCTATGCCCACTATTAGAATTTTAACCAAATAATCGGCAGTCCTATTGTGCTTCCTGTTTTCAAGTCTACATCGTATTTCCAGATTCTGCATGGTCATATTTTTTCTTAGTGCATTGTGTTTTTCCCTGGCTTGGATGGTTATGTCTTGGCATTATGATCATTTTTGAGTTGTCTAATTTTATATTTTTTTTCTTTGGGTTTTAGAATTGTATTTCCATATTTACTTATTACGAATACAGATTTGTATGTTAATGAGTACACAGTTTCTTTTTTTTCTGTTCGGTAATCAGGTCGATCTGACCTTTCCCAGCAGGATGCTCTGTTGTAGGTCTGTTATCCGGAAAACTTGGAACCATCTCTAATTATGCTAGAACTTTGAGCAATTATAGTTTAGGTTTTCAATATTACATTGACTTAGAGGCACACAGTCTGAAATTCTCTGTTGTGAAATGATTGATTATTTGTTCTGGATCCAAAAAATATTATCCATCACTTTGAGGTTTTTGGCATATCCCAGAGTGATAAATGTTCTGGCAGACTAATTACCTTCTAAAAGGGGCAGTCATACTGAATGGTATCCTAATTCATTGAATCATCCTTCATTTTCATCATTTATTATGTTGGCTCATGCTGGTTTTGTCATAATTTTGAACAATGGGATTTCGTTTTCTTGACTTACTGTTATAGATTCTAATAACTTGGATATTAATGTCCTATCTTAAATGTTGGTGAATGTGTCTTTTTTGTGCATTTCTTCTAGTTAAGTTTTACTTTCAAGTTCTATTCATATCTCCTTCATTGTCCAGCACAACATTGATTTTCTGTTTCAAACTGCAATGATTTTAGATTTCTTTGCCACTTCCATCCCTGGTTATGCCTGTTATGTACATCTAGAGATATTGTTGCTAATCCTGGTAGAAACTATAGGGATGTATTAATTTTGTGTTGTCATTGTATTTTGTTTTTTACCACCAAAATGCTACTTTACTTTTTATAAGTTTTTACCTTTATTGAACATTTATGTTCATTTAATTTTTTACAAATTTGTAATGAGCTACATGACTTTTACTTAACACAATACAAATGTATCTTTTTATGCAAAACACATAAAATATTCCCATTTGTTTTGAAGGAGAATATGTAAGAGTAGCTTGTGAAGAATGAAAATATTTTTATTCATTATTAATATAATTTTATTTTTTCTTTTGCTTATAAGTTCCAGGACAAGAGGTGTGTATGGCAATCACTATGACCGCTACATCAGTCATTCAGATTCATCAACCCTGACACGGGTTCAGCAACAGTACTGGGCTACCAAGCAAGCAGTGTACAGGAAGCTTGGAAAAAAAGAAGATGATTGTATCATAGCCAGTGATGCTGAACTGGATTCAAAGTTACAGGTATCAATTGTCTTGCAGTACATTCTAGTATTGAAAGAATTCACTTCTGAAAAATTTCATGTATCTAAGATATTGTGTTTTTTTTTTTAATACAAAGGTCAAAATTAGAGATGGATAAAGGTGTATTGGACAAGTGCTTTTGTTTTGAGCTATTTAGGACCACATTCTGAAATTCTTAAAAATAGCTTTTTAGAGCCATTAAAAAACACCAACATTGTTTCAGCAAGAACAGATTAAGCCTATTGTATGGTAAGTGTGATTTGGTGAGTAAAAGTGGTATATAACACGAATGATGTATTATTATAAAAATATAATTATTCTCAGTGTACTGAGGAAATTTATGTTTTGTGTGAAGTAAGTAAAAGTCCAAGAGTTGTCTCTGGACTATTTGATCAGAACTATTCTTGTGATTTTATATTACTTGTAAGATTCGTAATCGTGCTTATTCTCTGTTAAGTTTTGTTATATAAGATAATTCCAAGCTTGATAAGTTCAGTATTTGTGTGATTTTGTTGGCCTAATTTTTATTTTTTAGCTATGAAAGATATTTAACCCTCTTTCTGGACTGGTGAGGTGTCATTAATGTACCTTGAAGTTTGCATTTTCACAAACTGCATGAAAGTTAGTACAAACTTATAAATAGTATTTAGTTTCAGCTTAAAAACATTTATATAATGTGATTTAATTTTTCTGTTATTTTCACATCATAAATTTTCCAAAATTTTGTTGAGATATTGTTTTAAAAAAAAACATTAAAAATATTTTTTTTCATCTGAGAATTTTAGTTTTTATTTTATTGTTGATCAAAAAGTTCCATTTTATATATTCAGTTCAAACTTGATGACATTCCTTAACATACTGCTTTTGATATTTTATTTTGTTGATTACCATAGTCACCACTTCCAGCTATAAATCAGAAAAAATGAAATGTAATCGAAACTGACAAACATTTATTGGTTACCTATAACCTGACTTTTCACAGTGGTCTCACCATTATTTTTATCAGGCTAGATAACTATACACTTCCAGCTATAAATCAGAAAAAAATGAAATGTAATCGAAACTGACAAACATTTATTGGTTACCTATAACCTGACTTTTCACAGTGGTCTCACCATTATTTTTATCAGGCTAGATAACTATTTTTCTTTTATTTATGTGTATTATTTGAATTCAATGAACTTAACAGTAATATTCAGTGAATGAGGATTTGAGTCATAGGAATATATTGCCACCACTGACTGTACTTGATAAACCCATCTAAGCTTGTTTGATGTTTTGTCATAGGAGAAAATTTCCATAGTAAAATCAGATATGATCTAATGCAAATATATTTTCAGGAATGAATAAAATGTTTAGGGAAACTAGAAAAACATCTCCAGATCTGTGGTTTGTTCTTAATTCTTCTAAATTTTCCATTAGATTTCATTGTTTATCCTTTTGAGAGCTCCATCTAGTCACTTTCCTATGAAACCATACGTTACTGCTTATACTACATTACTCACTCTACATTGATATATATAATTTATAATCTTCTTTACCCAGTGGTATTTAAACTTTGTCTATAGCTTTTTTTCAAAGCTGTGCTTTCTTAGAATAGTTCTAACCATATGATATGAATACATAAAATGGTGGGAACAAAAGGCTGTAAAAATCTTGTTAAAAACAATACGTGTATAATTATATTATTTTGGGAAGAGAATTTCTTAGAAAATATGTCTGTTTTGGGATGGGCAAGAAAATTCTAAAACCTAAGTGCATTACAGGAATAAAACTTAAAACTTTTTTTTTCACTTTGCTTTGCAAATTACACTAAATCAATTTTACAAAATGGTAAAGTATCGTTTCAAAAATATTTTTAAGTTAAAAATAGTTGAAATACAGTTAGAATTATTATTTTTACTTCAATTTTGAAATTTCTTATGCAGGCATGCACTTGGCACCTGTGATAGGTTTAAAATACATAGCAAAAAACATGAAAAGCTTTCTAGTGATATAAATAACCAAAAGCTACAGCATAAAATATTGCCAACTGTATAACAAGCATTCAGTCTTTTAGACCTGATAAACTACATCCATCAGCGTCTAATAGGAGCAGTACATAAAACAAATGGTTTAATATTAAACTGGTGCTTCTTTGAAAGTAGTATAAAAGTAGTCATTTATTTAAATTTTGCATATGTATCATCTTTTAATTAACCACTTTATAAGCCAATGTATGAAAATATTTACTCTGATCTAACCTGCCAAATGGTTTCTTATAAATTTGATAATGGGTAAGTGTCTTGAATCACAATTTATTGACTATTAAAATTAACAGAGAACTTTAATTTGTCATTTATTTTAGGAACTAAGACTACTCGTACAGCATAAGGACTACCATTGTTCTCTGTAACTCCTTGCTTTAGCATATTTTATATTTAGTTCAATTCTACCCAGAGATTCTCTTTTGCTTTAAGGTCTTTTACAATATAGGCATACCATTTGTTAATGCTATCTCATCTTTTACTTTATTTTTTTCGTTGCCATTTAGATCTGTATTATTCTAATAATACAAACATATAATCAGAGGACAATAAGGGACCTAATTGTCCAACAACACCATCCCATCTACAAAACTAAACTTTACAAATGAAATTAAAACACTCAAAGCCAGCCCTTATCATTCAAGTATTTATCAAACCTTCCCTTACACTCGTTTAAATTAACTGCATCCACCACACCTGAAGGAAACCAAAGGCTAACCACCCTGTTAGAAAAATGAAGCTGTTCTAGCTGATGACTCCTACCCTGCCAAAATTTGTATTTGTATCCCACCATTAAGTATGAAAAGAAAGTGATGCATTCACACAGTCTATTCCCTTAACAATCTTAAGCACCTCAGTCAGATCTCCTATATTTCTTCTTATTGTTTTTCAAGAGAAAACAATTTAAGAGATTTTAACCTGTTTTTATATAACAATCTTTCCATCCTAGGTTTCATCTTAGTGGTCCTCCTTTGAACCCTTTCCAACAATTTAATGTTCTTCCTAAGGTATGACACTGAAGATTGAATGCACTACTCCAAATATCGCATAACCAGTGATCTATACAATGAAATTATAACCTCTTCAATCTTGTATTTAATATTTCTATAGATACAATCTATAAATAGAAGTGTTTCACCAGCCTATGACATTATCATCATTAAACTATAGCCCTCTGTCAGTAGCAGGGTGATGTATCTTCCATGATCAGTAATCCTGATGAGCATTTGAGCATAGGCTCATCTCTGACAAGGCAAAATAAGTACATAAGAAGTTAGGAGGAAGGGTGAGAGGTTGTGCAGAAAAGTGAGGAAAGATCTGAAATATGTTTTCAGGAAATGAAAATGTAAACTTTACAAATAGAATCACACATTGCAATAGTGGCAGAGGGGCCAATAGATAAAGAAATTACAAATATGGCTATTTTCTAAAAGCATATCATAAGAAAGGGAAACTCATAGAGCATATTCCCCCATATGGGGGAGTAGCCTAGTGGGAGAATCACTCATTAGGAAACCACACCAGTCTCTAGCAGAGAATATGCTTTTGCTCAGTAGAGGTGATAGAGCAAAATATATTGTCAAAAGAATATTTTTCTTGTGTCACATAGGTGAGTGGAATGTAAGATTGTTCAACCAGCTATTATCTCGCAAACGGTGAAGGATGAAGGTGGGATTATCTGATCCTAATTGGGAATTAGGGAACTTAAAGCAAAAGCGTGTGTGGAGAAAACATTGGTGAAACACATTAAAAGATGGGACAATTTTTGCTGAAGTAACAGAAGCAGGAGATTGGGGATCCTGGATCCAAGATCAGAATGAAACTAACCATTTGGTGCACAACGGCAGTAACAAATCTGACTGTCAGAGTACTTTAAGTCACTGTTACAGTAATAGTTACTTCTGTTGAGGAAAATAAATATCTCCGGAGGTGTCAGAATTGTGGAAATATGAATTTGTAATCCATATGATCCATGAGACTTTTTTAGAAATATAATTGGTTTGGTATATCAATGGTTTCATAGGCCTAATAACAAGATTGAAAAATACTTAATGAAAGATGTATGTTGAGTTAAAACAACAGGAAATAGTGCTTTCAAAGAAACCTAATTACAGATAATGGAACACATGTCCCAAAATTTGATTAAAAGAAAAATCATATTGAAGATAATCTGAATCAAAGCTCTAACTGAAACGTTTCAAATTTATCATTCTTTCCCATTATCAATAAAATTAACAAAAGAAAGAATATACTACAAATGTTAACAAAAGCTTAGGATAATAAGTGCAAGAATAGCATTAATTCCTAAGAAAAACATGTCTGAACAAAGCAGTATTGAGGAAAGAATGAGCTTTTGTTCAAATGCTAGAGGTATTACTGTGCATAGAGGATGTGTCCCCCTCCTGTTGGTGGGGAGCTATAGTCTGATGACGATTATGTCATAGGCTGGTGCTATACACCCCCCCTCCCCATTACCTTTGTGTCATCCTGTATCACTGTGTCAAGTTTGGTGCTGATTGATCAAGTACCTACAAAGAACTCCCACATTACAATACACCAGTTTTATTCCCTTTTACTTTTTATTAAAAAGGTGTTTCAGCATTATAAATGAAATTTAAAGCATTGGGCAATACAAAGGAAGACTTTGAAACCCTCAAACCTCTGAATAGGAATTAGTACATCTAGCATTCACTCAAAGTGTTTGCTAATTGCTAGTCAAACTACTGTGTAACTGATAAAGAAATTCAATTTTTATACATTTATTTAATCTTAATTGTAGAAGAGTTATGCTTGAAACCAAGTGATATAAGTATTGACTACATGAAGAAAATTGTGAGTTCCAATACATTACTATACATATAAAACAACAAAGTATACTGATTTCCCAAAGGATGGGAAGATAATATCTGCAAATAACTTGATGTTAGACAGAAAATGTCTTTCAGGAGTATATCTAAATTCTCTGAGTGACTGACTTTGAAACCAGGAAGAGAATGAATACAATACATAATGTAATAAAGTGTAAATAAATTTTCATTTAGCAGAAATATAACCAAAGAAATGAGTACACTTAGTGTTTACTGGGTGTTGCAGAGAGATTTCTCTACTGACTTATAACTCAAACTGACTATCCCGGACTGAGAAGAAATGGCACTATATATAAAATTCTGTAAGGTGCATGTAGTATCCACATCACTATTAATCCTTCCAAACAGGGAGGATATATATCTGCAAGTAATCTATCCACATTCCATGACCAGCATTATACTGTAAAACCTATAAACATTTAGAAATGTGTACGTGTGAAAAATTATTAGCTCACCTGATTAAACTAAAAAAAGACACAAAACTCTTACTAAGTTGTGCATCTGCTACAACCTAGAATTACAACAGGTAGTTTGTACCAAAAAAAGACCTAATATTCTATTTCCTCATTTCCTTCAGCTTTTCTCCTATACTCTTCATTCTTTCTCTCTCCTTGGGAAAGTAACTTCATATTTGCACGTTATGGCAATCCTGATGTAACTGTGTCATTACACGTGTTTTTTTTTCTCACCTATTGATATGCTTGTATTCCATTTATCTCTGTCATATGTAGCTACCTCTACATGTCCTTTACTTTGAACGTATGATACCATTTAAGGGCACATTTTTCTCTAGGTATTTTGTGCATACACACATCTTTCTTTTCTGTGCTTTGGTTATGTTATGATTTTTCTGCTATGCACGAGTTTTTTTGTATATCTTTCTCAGCTATTTATTGTTCTTTACATTCTGTTGTGAAAGCAGTAGCACTTTTTTTGTACTTTGTGCATATATACATGTACTTTCATTGTATTTGTGTATACTATCAGGGGTCCCAATTATACACCAGTTTTCACTTTTTTTTCATTATTTAGGGATGTAACTAGTATTTATAATATTTTGATTTAACTGTTTGTTTGATAGAGGGCACATCATGCAGTATCTAGAAGGTTCGTGAAAGTTAAGACTTCTGTAGAATCTAGAACTTTTGTGCAGTATCTAGAAACAAGGGTACAATATAACTATCAGAATCAATGAATTAGTCAGTCAATAAGTGAAGCAATGAAGCAGTACATGATTCAATTTAGTGTTAGTAATGAGAGTTACTATGTCTATTTAGTTACTCAGTGAGTTAGTATGTTTGTTATCAGTCAGTTAGCTAGTTATGTGAATTTAGAGCTACAACTTGTGTCAAAGTGAGCAGAGGCTGTAACATATGTTATTGAGGAAATAAGTTAGTTCATTATCATTACATGAACTGGACTTGGCATTATTTTTACCCAATAATCCAAAAGATCCCACACACAAATAGAACATGTTACGACAGTGATGTCAGAAGTTGGATTATTTTGGTGGAAATAAAATAGAGCTTTGACCAAATTTCAACTTTCAAGATGACAATATGGCATGAAGTCAGATCATAAACTTGCTGGAGGTGATGAAACAGTGGAAAGCATAACAAACAGATCCAGCGATGAAGAAAGAAGATGAATTGATGTGACCAGCAAGTGTACATAGAGATCCAACAGCAGGAAAGCTGGAAGTTACTCTTATTGTAGGAAAATTGTCAACACCTCATGATGCATGGGTAATTGATGTTGAAAAATACATATTGGAAATTGACTTCATGCAGGGTCATAGATGCAAGGTTAGGCTAGCTTCAAATAGCTTCACAAGGTAATTCTTGTTCACTGCATGACAATTACTACACCAAATGTTGAATTTCCAGTGACAACAAGGAGGGCAATCACGTTCCACTAAGAAGTGAAATACTCATACCAGGATTTGTTAGAAATAAATTTACATTAAGTGACTGGGACACAGTATAACCAAACACTCCAACTTGTCCTGATGGATTAATGGTTGGAAAAACTATTGTGGGTCTGAACAATAAAGATTTGATCATTAGGGCCATGAATACAACAAACTGTAAAATTTGAGTCAATTCTGAATGGGACATTGCAAGATGTGAAACAACTCATCAAAGAACTTCAGAAGCACAATGTAAGAAGTCTGATTTCAAATCCTTAAGGACAGCTTACCACTTCACTTACAAGAGCTGTATAACTGGATCTGTAGAGGTATTATAGCTTATCATTGTCACAGATTACATGGCTTGTTCATGGATACTTTCGTCAATGAATCTCATGACCTAGGCCAAACAAGTAAAATATCTCATGAGATTGATACTGTAGATGCAGTCCCAATACATCAGTTAGCCAGACAACTCACACTTGCTAAACAGGCTGAGGCTTTCAAAGAGATAGAAACTATAAAGGAACAAGGAATAATATAACCAAGCACTTGGGCATTACCTATTGTACTTGTAAAGATAAAGGCTGTTCTGTGTGTGTTACTGGAAAATGAATAAGTCACAAATTAGAATGCTTACCCACTGCCAAGGATTGATTCTACTGTGAATGCTCTGTCTGTACCAAAATGGTTTTTAACATTGGATCATAAGAGTGGATATTGGCAAAGTGCAAGTAGAAAAAAGACATACTTTATTGTAGGAAATTGGTTGTGAGAATTTGTTGTGTTACTATTTCAGTTATGTAATGCAATGATTGATAGAGTATATGTTCTTTCTTGGAACTACCCTGAAATGTTCTACTCATCTACTTGGATGACGTCATTGCACGTAGAAAGATTTTTTATTATGCTTATAATGGGCTAAGGAAAGTTTTGGATTACTTGGGGAAAGAGGAACTTAATCCTATCACTATGGGCAGGTCAAAGTGTGCATGTGTTCAGTTTTTTTTAAAGAGTTACATTCAAAATTTAATCAAACTAATTTATTATTATGGTATGCAAATAAACTTGGCATCAAAATGTAGTTAGTAGTCAAATTTTGATATTATATCAGTTTTAAGTTCTTAGTTTTATAAGGAAATATTTAATAAATTCTTCAATCTTCTCTTGTATGAGAATTGTCCTTTGCTCTCTGGGTCTTTCTCCTTCTCTAATTTATTTACCAACTCTCCATGAAGTGTGGAATTTAATATATGTTACTTATTATAATATTGTTATTACTTAGATAAAGCATATTTTTTTAGACTTCAATCTTATTTGATCCACTTGTCATGCCTACCTGTCACATCCTCTCTTTCACAAATTGCCAGTAGTTCTCTCTAATGCTTAATACTGTATTAATTATAACCAATAGAAAGCCAGAGTTTTGATCTATCAAACGACATATTATATTATTTACAGAGAATTGTCTATTTTGCTTGCATTTCAAAATTTATTTCTACAAGAAATACAATGATGAGATTAGCTGAATTTTTAATGGCTTTTATTGCACAGTTAGAAAGCTGGAAAAATCATGATAGTTATAGGACATTGTCCTTTTTTATGTGTTATTATTCTGTATTCTTAGGTGCTTAAATTAAATAAATTTACTGTAGTAAGACTACTTGTTTATACTAATGGTATAGTATAAACAAGTAGGCTTATGTTTCAACAGTTGACAGAAAAAAAATGAGAACCCAGGTAAGTATGATATTTCTTGTTTTCATGTGTATTCTTTATTTATTATTATAAAAGTAACTAAAATGTAAAAATTAGAAACTAATTAGATTAAATTAGGTAAGATAAAGAAAAATAATAATAATAATAATCATGAGTACCTCATGCGTTATGTGATTCAATAAGGTAATGTTAGCTGCATATTTGCCAAGTAATTTACAATTTTTTTAGCAGGATTATTAGTTAGAAGGGCAATAAAACAATAGAATTTAAGTAGAGACAAATGTATTATGTTACAAACGTTAAGCTGTTTTGGAGAAACAAATGTAGTTTCCTGTTACAATTTGATGTCATTCTGGAAGGAAAAAAGGGTAACTTAGATTTATTTCTTATTTATTTTTATGGTTGTTACGAGGTTAGTCAAATTAACCACTACTTCTGATTTAGGATATCCAACTTATTTTAAGGATCCACTCATTATAGATACAGATACTAGTGATTTTACAGTGGGAACAGTGTTATCACAAGTACAACACAAATAAAAACTCGTGATTGCTTGCTATAACAAGGTAGTGAATGCTGCAAAAGGAGGTACTGTTCAACTTGGAGATAGCTTCTAAGTGTTCGAGTCATAAGTCGTTTTAGTTATTACTTCTTTGGACACTTGTTTACACTCTGGACATATCATGCAGCAATGAAGTGGTTGGTGAATTTTTGCAATCCAGAAGGTTAATTGCAAGATGGCTCCAGAAACTTCAGGAATACAACATCATGCATTGTCCAGGACAGAACCATGGAAATGCTGACAGATTATTCCAAAGACCATGTGTTAATGAAGATTGTAAATGTAAACAATGTTTGAAGAGGAAAGTACAAGATGTTAAATATGACCAACCTAAGGAACCACAGAATATCATCCAAGATGGGAAATCAACAAATAGTGATGAAGAACTAATGTGGTCTTATACTCAATTGAAAGATGCTCAGGCAAAAGATACAAGTTTGTAAACCAATTATTCAGTGGATCAAGAATAGTGCAGAAAAATTATCATGGCAAACAATAGCTCCATACAGCCTGAAGACAAAGATGTATTGAGCAGAGTGGGATTCATTATGCCTATAAGAGGGCTTGTTATGTTGGAGAGGTAAGATATTAGTGGACATAAACAGTGAGTACAGAGTCTGTACATTCTGAAGCACAACATCATCTCTACAAACTTCTAACAGCTGGAAACTTGGATGTTAAGAAGATATTGGAGAGAGTAAAACAATACTTCTACTTGGTTGGATGCCAGAATTTTGTGTAGCAGAATTTCCCATACTTTTGTCATGCATGCCCTATTTAATAAATATGCTTTCTCCTCCTTTTGTTTTTAAATGAGCGAAAGATTGAGTTAAGTGATGATGAAATGTAATATATGGATATGCATCAAAATGCTGTAGATGTTGTAGTAATTACTCATTATTTTCATTAATAAAAATTTATTAAAATGCTTAATCTTACATTATTGTACTATTGACTCCTAATCGCTCATGTCCCTCTGGCGGGGAATGCATTCATTTTGTGAAATGCTACTGTAGAGAATTGGTGTAAATCATATGAAATGTGCTAAAGATCCATGAAACAAACTGCATGGGCAGCTACAACAGTATTTTGTTGGTGTATCACTTGAGAGAGTTGCTGTCAGTGTGTGTGGTATTCGGCACAGAGTAATAATGGGAATAAATACATAATGGAGGAACATCAGAAAATCCCTCAGAGTGCTGGGAGTGTATTCCTAGCACTGTTCATGTTATATTTCTGTAGATACCTCTTCTAGTAGTGTGTATTATACCACAGTAGTATATACTCTCAGTGATTTAAGGTATATGATGATCTGTTATGTGCGTTAAAACTATAATATATATATTATTATTATTATTATATTATGTGAAATAAATTGAAAACTATATTTTATAAAATTTGATTTTACTTAGATTTCACCAAAACATTTTTCTTTGCAGTTATTTGAAGCAATCAGTGAAACATGCAACACACTCATGAGAGTTTTAGAGAACTACCAGGATAGGATATGTGGTAAGTTAATGGAATGGAATAGTTTCTAAGGCTCTTACACTACAGAAAATTAGGATGTAGTTTATATTTTAAGGATGTACATTACCAGGTAATATAGGTAAATGTTAATATCAGAATAAGATATCTGATCTCAATGTGTTGGATGTATCAAAGATATTATGACAGCACAGTACAGTATGTGATTAATTTGGTAAAGTCATACATCAATATAGAGGGATGAGAATATTAACCAGAATAATTAAAGTATAACTTTTTTTTTTTGATAATGTAAAAAAAGGCAGTATATGTTGGCACATTTTAGTGATACATTCCTGGTTTATAATTGATAATAACAAGTCTCCAAAGAACAGTAAAAACTAAATTGTGTATTTGAATGTAGTTGGGTCGGAGGGAAAAAAGTGATCTGGAAACACTTTTTTTTTTAAATGCATCAATCATTTTTGATCATTCACTGAAAATTAACTGAACAGCTGAAGTTTTTGGCTTTACATTTGCATTACTCGTGTTTCAATTATAAATATGAGAAAATGTTACCAAAAATATTGGGAACTGAATCATCTATAATTAGATTGGGTAAAAGTTCTATACATGCTGAAGATATAACAAGTAAGTACAGATTGAAATTGATTTCCAGTTATATCAGTGCTACCGTGGGACATCATGGGGGGGGGGGGAGTATATAAGAAATGTGAGTAGCTGGAAATAATTACACTTTCTTTTGTCTTGTTAAGATGTCATGTTTACAACAATAAAATGAACATTAGATAAAACAAACTGTATATTAAATGGGAAGGTTGGTGTGTAATATATCTGTGCATATTTCTGTTACAAATATTTGGAAAGGTGTTCTTATACCAATAGTGTATACACATTGAAGGGGCACATTTTTAATAATTTTTCAACCAAACAGACTTCAAAACTGAAACTGAGTATATTTTTGAATCATCATCTATTTATTGAATGCAGTTAATGGATAAGAGAATGATTCATTATAAAGATGTGTGGATCCCCTTGGCATTAATGATATGGCCTCTATGTCTGCAAGATGTTCTTGTTATCATTATATGGTGAGGTAATGGGAAGTCTTGTCCAGTCCTTCATTTATTTCAGTGCCACGTTTTCAGACTTTATATGGTGGTTAAAACATTGATCTATGTAGATCCACTTGGCATTAATGATATGGCCTTAATGTCTGCAAGATGTTCTTGTTATCTTTGTATGATGAGGTAATGGGAAGTCTTGTCCAGTCCCTCATTTATTTCAGTGCCACGTTTTCAGACTTTATATGGTGGTTAAAACATTGATCTACAAAGGATCCATGGAGGATCTACAGATGTTCAGAGCCTTTTTCTGGACAATATATTTTTTCTTGTGTAAAGTAGATCTATTTTCCAACATTTAAATTGAACTCGTAGTCTGTTCTTCTGTCAAATTCTCTGTCCATCAAGAGCAGGTAAATAAGTTACAATATGTCAACTAAAATTGAGGCAATCATCAACAATATAAAGATGAAATGAGAGTTACTGTCTTTTTTCAGGTTGGATTTCACCAGGAAGATATGCTGAAAGTGCTTTGCATACTTACAAAATAATGTGAATGAAATGCATAGTAATAATATATTGATATTTTAGAATTTCTTTCTGATATAGTTTTTATACCATAAACAGTTGTATGTAATATGGTAAATGTTCCAAACTTCTATCATATGATATGAAAGAACATTTGTAGTATCACAGTAGTAAACAAAAATTGATATATTTTATGCAATTTTGGCATATTTTAGATTCTGAATTATACATCATGCAAATATGGTATTTTTTAAACTCTTGAAAGAGTATGAAAGTCAAATATAAAATACTTTAAAATGCATCCAAATTAGTTTAGTTTTTAACTATTTATATATACGTATGAGTATATGATATGCTTCATCTAATCCAACATTTTACTTTTGTTGACATTTGGGAATCATTTGCATTATTAAGAGAAATTTGTATCATTTTTTGAATGAAATCAAAATGTAATGCATTTATAAAATTATTATAAACTTACTTACTTAACCAAATTTTAGTTCAATTCTAAAATGCTATTAATAAGACACACAAGTCTAAAAATTATGTAAATTTAAGATTAGATGCTACTATGGGTTTGGTGATTCAAATGTAATTGATACCAAACATTATGAAAACCTACTAATCTAATTTGGACCACTAGCCTCACTCAGAATGTTCATTCTTAACAGTGCTGAATGTGTGTGTGTGTGTGTTAGTTGCAACAATTTTTACTTTTCTACATCTAGAAAATAATATATGCTTAATTAGGAATATTTTAAAATTTTCACGAAGGTGTTCTATAGGTAATGACTTTGGGAACAGGATGCAACTAGTTGTAACCTTGTCTTAATCCTTGCTTTGAGCTAAAGTTGCAAGTCTCATTGAACATTACATAGAAGATATCCTTGTCTGTCAGTCATACCCAACCAGGGGGTGATACAGAGATTTGTACAAATTGGTATGAGCTGAAAATTAATCTCCTTTTCAATATGAGTAAAAAGAATGACTACTGACATGGTTAATTTAGGTAGGTGTGATACCACACAAGGATTTGCCTGACTCAAAAGTGTAGTTTAGTCACAACCCTGCAGTGTCTTGCCCTGTGAAGATGTGTTCTTCTTCAGCTTTAGTAGCTAAACAGTCATGTGTTGTTAAACTCAACAAACTTCTATAAGAAATATAGATTTTTGCTATATGTTTTAAGTTTCTCTTTCATTCTTTCCCTTGCTGTCATGTTACATTTATTCTCTCACAAGCATTTTCAGACCTTCCATGTGGCTAATTTTGTACTTAACTGTTGGCTTGAGTTTTCATTTTGTGATGATGGAAGATGGGTAGAACAAATTCAAATAACTTAACAAGGGTTTTATATAAATTATCTTTTAATTAATGCATTTATTTATTTTTTTCAAATTTTGTCACATAGTTTAGAATTTTTGCACCTTCAGAAAATCATAAAAAGAAATATATTGCACAATATGTTTGCTATGAAAGTGAACATTTATTTGGTTATAAAAAGTAGTACTGAAGCACCCTAAAATAACCAAATAGTTCAACTATACTTTCTCACTGGCTAATTACAGTCTTTGAGCTTATGGACATGTTGGGAAATATTAAACAAATGTTTCAGCTTTCTTTCTCACAAGCTGAACTACTACTTTAAAATAAACACATGCTTTGACCAAGCTAAATTATGGACTTGAGATGTGTTGCAAAATAATAGTTGTGAAATGCTAATGAAAGTCAAACATTGAACACACCTGTTAAGGACAGCTAACATTGTCTGTATATCAGTGATTATGGAGAGGATTCTCACATAAAGTAATTATAACTAGACAGATATGTAAGTTTAAACAATTGTGTTCAGGGATGTGAAATGTAATCTGGTACCGCTTAGTCACTGGGCACCAGTCACTAAAAGGAAGATGAGTCCACTCTAATTGCTGGAAGAATACCCATGTAGTGTGATACCTTAACTAAAAAATTGAGGGTCACATCCGCGAGAGACTGCACCTTTTCTGTACCAGGGTATACTCCTTGCCCTGTTGCTAAGCTGGGCAGAAAGGAAGCAAGTCCAATAGGGTAAATGGGCATGCCAGATGGTGTTGAGTAGCGTAGGGGGTGTCAGACCATACTTGGTGGGTCAACTGCAGTCCAAAACCAGACAGCATCAGGTATGTATGTGTCTTCTGGTCCATGGTAGGAGGAGGGTCCCAACCATCTTCACCTCTAGACCAGGAAGCAGAAAGGAAACGCTACTTCCTTTCCAGCATCCTAGTCATGGCACATGTGTGCAGTCCCATTGCACAACCAACACCAGGCCACCTGGGAACCCAACATATGGGCAACAATAGGAAGGGGGAATACAAACATGGTGGGTCAACTCCAGTCTAAAACCAGACAACATCGGGAATTTTTCATCTGGTCCACGATAGGTGGAGGATCTCTACCAACCACATATGTAAGGACTCATGTGCACCGTTCCAACAACAGATTGCCCAGGAATTGACATACAGGCAGTATTAGAATGGGGAAAGGCAGCCAGCCAGCAATTACATTAATAAATTTGAGAACTATCACAAGTCATCAAACAAATTGATTTTTTTATAGAGGTCAAACAGTACACAAGGATAATTTATGAGTGACACATTGTTTATAGCATTTATTGGTAATGTTTGAAAAGGTAATACCTGTTTGACATGTAATTTTCTTTCAAAAAAGTAAATACCAAAACAGGGATGTATGCACTTTATAATAAATATTTATGAGAGAGTGCAATATATGTATTATATTTATGGTAAATTATTATGAAAATGAAATACAACAGATATTTCTTTTACAAAAATGTTTTTGGATGAAAATGGATAAAAAAAGTAATGTAGCGGTAGAAAGTTAGTCACACCTTACAAATTATAGATCTAGAAATCCTGTACTCAGTCTTAGAGGTGGCATATAATTACTGTTTCACTAAACTCTGGTACCACAATACAGTTAACAACAATTTAATAGTCTTTGTATAAATAATTTTTAAACTTGGAACTTTAAGATTTCTATTATACAATGGATAGTGTGCTGAGGTGTGGATTCAAAGTTTCGTTACTGCTGAACAAAAATCAGACTTCACACTTTGGGTCATGGATGCATTATAAGAGTAATAAATGTAGAATCCTGCTATTCAATTAGAATAACCCACGAGTTGATGGTGGGTGGTGTTGACTAGCCGCCTTCCCTCTAGTCTATCATTTCAAAATTATTGACAGTTAGTACAAATACACCTTGAGTAGCTTATGCCAAATCCAACAAAGAATAGCTATTATACAAATTATACTTTTGATCAAAACTGATTGATACATAATGTCTTTTGATTATGTGTTAAATAATCTATGACAATATGGTTAGTTTTCAGTTAGTTTAGTGACATTTGTAATATCATGAAAGGTTACTTTGATACTAGGTTGTGTATAAATATTTGAAAATGTGTTTTACTTATTCAAACATTTTGTTATCTAGTACAAGTTTTAATAATAATTCAATTGCTATACCAAACTTGAATCTCTTAAATGCCAGAATGCTCAAAAATTTTGACTAAGCAAGTGATTATCCTGTGTGTATAATCAGCTATTCCATACTTTTTAGCATTGTCTCAGGAAGAGAATGCAATGGGTCGATTTCTAAAGGAGTGTGGAAAACATGATAAAACAAGAGCTGGGAAAATGATGACATCAACTGGAAAAACACTGAGTTATACAGCTCAACAGAGGTTTGTCTTGTTGTTGTGTGAGTTCCTAAAATACTTCTTAGATACATAATTAATGTGTAATACTAGTAATAACAGATTTTCAGGAAATGTTTTTTGTTATCAGTTTGAATTTTTGGTATATTTCGCATCTGTTCACAAAAATATGGCATGTTGTATTACATGTATCATGAGATTTTGTTTTAATACTAGTAAAAAATATTATTATTGATAATGTCAGCTACTAGCATGCTACCCAGTTGTAGTTGAATGTCATTGGTGAAAATTCATTTTCTTGCAAACTCTGTATACATTTTTTTTTTCTGTAGAAAATGGTAAAAAAAATTATTCTCTTGTTTGATTTAGTTACTCTGATAATTTACATCCATCCTATTTGTACCATGTCCAGACAGTTTTGTATCTGGAACACTATAGCTTTATCCATTTTCTCTGTATTGGTTGTGGATGCAGCCTGTAAGATTTGTGTTGATCAAAGCAGCTGTCAGCTTGTGCTCTCTGTTGATTCCTTACTCATTATAGCACATCTTGAGAACCTAAAAGGGTAGTAAAACAATTAGTAGTGTTCAAAATGTGGATTATAGCTTGATTATCCAACTCTTGAGGCAACAGTTTTCAACTATTCATTGTATATTTGTTATATTTACTCACCCACCAGTGAGACAAGTAAAAATTTAAACCCACCTTTTGTTCCTCAAGAAATCATTAATTTCTCTCTTAAACTCTTGTAAAGTACTGTACTCATGTAATGTGCAATGCATCCATATGCCTGTAACACTTGTTATAAAATTTAAAATGCCAAAGCCTCTTTTTTTTGTTTCTGAGTATTAAACTTCTGCTTCTCATCCTGTTGTCTTTAGATCCCCTGGATATTTTTGTAAAATTATATAAGATTCACCTATTCCTACAAAATAATCCTTTAATCCCTAGATTCATGATTAAAGCCTTCCTCTGAAACCTTTCAGTAATAAAGAGACTAAAATTGTAGACAGTATTCCAAGTAAGGCCTAACTGATGATTTATAATTAATTTACTTGTCATCAGACATTAGTATTAAGCCTGTTATATTTTTTTGACACTGCATTTTATGTGTAGTTTGTTAGGGATTTTCAAGGATTAGGAGAGCATATAATAACAGTATTCCAACCACACTATATCTGCCATGTCTTTCAATTCTCGATAGTTCATAGGACTAGATGTCTAATACAGTGTTAAAAAATATAATAGGCCTATTACTAATGTCTAATGACAAGTAAAGTAACAGTAACAGACAGCATGGCTATAGGTGTTTGTTGCTTGTAAAAATTAATGTACTTTACTGTTTCGTGTTGTCTGTTCATGTGAAATATATTATATTGGTCAACAGAAATAAAGATTCAATTTGTGTGAATTGTATTGGAAAGATCATAGTTGTGCTGTATTTAGCATATCATCATTATTGTAAAATAGATCATGTTGAGATTTCTGGTGAAATGTTAGCAAATGGTGCAGCTACAAGTGCTGGTGTCCAGCAGTGTGTGTTACTAGTTGATCTATGTTATGCTGTGTTACATATTTACAGAATATATGATGTTGTATATATGTTTATGTTAAGTTGTTCATGTACATTGGTACTTACATTAATACATTCACACATAGAGTAATGAAAGTTGTTCAGAATATTGCTATTTATTAGTTCATATCGTATCAAAGAATATAGTATATATATATACTTGAAGTTTTACTGGTTTTATTAAATAGCATGTTCAGTGTGACAGTATTGAAATGTTTGTATTTTCACAATTTTACCTGAGATAATGACATTGATGATTGTTTGTTTACATAGCATTTTAGACCTTGTTTCTTGCTACTGATAAGTGTAACTAGGACTAATTTATGCACTTTGGGTAGATTGTGAACAGACAAGTTCAGTCATTGAAGATCACTTTAGTTAATACTTTTGTTCTATACTTGACAGCATACCAGTAATTTGCTATCAGAGCAATGCTGTCAGAGGTTTTACTTTGGTAACTTGAATTACAAACATCATTGAGCAGCTAATGCACTATAAACATATGTATTCTCTGACACTTACTGTTTCAAATAGGACATGGTTGGCAAAAACATAAATTATCATTACTGCCAAAATATTGCATACAGTTTAATTTTGGTGCATTTAGCATGTCAGTATGTGTATTTTATGCATAAACATTGTTTTGTCTACATTGATCTTTTTTGTTTACAATTAATTGTTGTGGAGTATGAAGGGAGCCGTAATAACTTATGTAAACAGTAGCTAGGTTCCTGTCTGAACAGAGTGTAAAGGCTCTGGACAATGCTTCTTCTTGTCTTACTAACATGTAGTCATGGACGATTGTTTTACTACAGCCTGAAAGCCCTGTTTCAATTAAATTAGTTATTTTTATCTTAAGAATTTTAGTTCATTAAATAAACAGACCATGTGTCAGTAGTCAATGTAATACCCTGTACACATTACATCAGTGACATATAAAACTTAAAAGATGTCATAATTAAAATGAACAGTTTGATTATTTCAGTAAAGTAAGATAGAACAATTATACACTGTTTTGGTGAATTATTTTATTTCACATCTGTACTTATAGTTATTCAAATAACTATAATAATTGTACAAAAATAATTTTTCATATAAAGCAAAATATTAATGGAAATGTGTAATTTGGAGATCAGTTTTGACAAAATATCAAACTTAAAAAAATATTGAATTATAGAATGTTTCATTGATAGTAGCTAATGTATCACACACAAAGGTTTCTGAGAATATGTTACTATTTGCCATCCATGAATTTTGTATAGAGAGTTCATTTTACACCAGTGATTAGCAGAATACATCATGTTTACCTAAAAATATGTAATTTAATCTGAGTAATATATGTGGAAAACTTACTGTTTGTCAAGCAATAAACAAGATGTTAGGAAAAAGAAAGAATAAAGACTGAAGATATAAAGAGATAAATAGTTTTTGTATCATTCTGGAACTGTAGCTTTCAAACCATGATTACACTCTTGAGATTCAGATATTAATTATTAAGGAGATTGTGTAGTGCTAGTGTGGTTGAGTATGGCTGAACATTCTTGAGATTCAGATATTAATTAGTAAGGAGATTGTGTAGTGCTAGTATGGTTGAATATGGCTGAACGTTTTTGAGATTCAGATATTAATTAAGGAGATTGTGTAGTGCTAGTGTGGTTGAGTATGGGTGATGTCTTAGTGTTTATCATTGTGTCTAAATTCAGGGACTATGCCAGAATAAAAATAATGTAAATACTTTTAGTAAAAGTTTTGCTTTGTAGCAGTTTTTATTTAACGTAAAAGGCAACATTATTTAAGAACAAAATGAAAAACTTGACACTTGAGTGGTGTAATACTGTAATGCAATATCACTGTCAGTGATGAACATTGTTGTATCTGTGCCAGTTACCATAACCTCTATGAATATGATGACATAGGATAATAATGCAACTATATAAACATTATGGGTATTTTATGAGCAGATCTGATTCTGTATATGAAGTGTCCTATATGTATAATTGGAGTTTATTTATAAGCATAATCTGGCAATCTCATGAATGAATAAAATTTGCATAAACCTGAAAATACTGGCTGTAATGTGATCAATCAATTAATATATTCACGTTAATTCAAAGATTTCAGTATTTTGATATAGATGAAATTCATGTGCACAGTTTCCAAGCATGTGCAAAAGTAATACAGTATGCTTTGGATCAGTGGGTGATTTTAACATGCGATAATGTTTTCTATCAGAAAAATGAGTTTACTGCAGTTTATGATTAATAACTGAAAGTTTTATGCATGCATACATATCAGAAAATGCTTTAATAAATATTTGACATATGAAAAAATATGTGTTAAAGAATATTCCATTTTACATAAACATGTTCCTTCTATGTATTAAAAGTCAAAATGTAGAAATAACATTTTTTGTGATTTAAATTAAACTTAGTACGACTTATATACAGTCTCATAAACAAATCGATAAACTGCCCTTGTTATGTGAGCTCTGATAAAAAACAAAACAAAAAACAACAACAATGATTCAAGAAAGATGTTACCAATGATATTGAAACTTTGCAAAAGGACATTTAAGCAAACTGTGACGGAATATGCAGCCTGTTTTGTGTTTATTTAACAGTGTATAATTAATATTTTACAACTTAACATATTATTATAGGTAGTAGTTCAATGATACATTATAGAGCATAGACCAAATTGTCAGGGAATTACATTTTTCCTGAGATGTGGAAACCATAATCTAAATGTTGCATCATATGAAAATCTGAGGATAACAGGCAGTTTATTGGGTGTGGCAGGCTGTAGAGAAGTGTTGTATTTAGCTTGGATAAAAGCTGGCCATGCAAGGGAAGACTCGGGTAGAGAACCATGGCCAAAGCTTATCCACTGATTGACACTTCAGTACAATCAAGTTCTTGTATTTTAACTGAAAATGCATATCTCAGTTTGGAGCAATAGAAGAGTTTTACACATTTAATAGGTAGGAAACATCAAGAGTCTGCTATTTGTTGAATTATTACAAGTGTTAGATAAATATGGGGAAGATGTGCATTTCAACTTATCTTTATTCCAGTGATCTGATTATCTGACTGTTACAGTGTCTTGCAAACTGTTAAGCAGATGTTTGTGAAGTTTTTAAACCTGAAGCAGACTAATCTGGATTATAACTTAAAATATGTATAGTGAATGTCATATGGAGCCAGCAGAGCAACAGTTAACAAGCTGTTCTCTAAACATATTAATGTTCATATAGGAATTATGGCTCAATGTGTGTTATTTATAGTCTCTCACCTACTAAATACATTTAGGAATATCCATATGAGTATTTTAAGTGGCTAAGAGCCAAACTTGTTGAGCTGTATGAATTTGCACAACAACATCAAGATGAAGTGGATGTATATCAAAATACATGTTATAACACAACAGTGCAAATGTGAGACTGGGTTGAATTGAGAACAAACTATTCACCTGTTACAATTACCTTATCTGTGAATGAATAAGATGTGACTACCTCCGTGGTGATAATATCAATACTCGTGATGGAGCTTTTTTTTTCCTTATGAAGACCACTTTTCTGTTGTTTTTTTTACCAGAGTAGAGCAATTCAGACATGGCTTGATAAAATGTTTGGCTCTTGCATGATATATAAAAGTGTTGTTTCTGTGGAGGATGTGACAGTCACTCTTCTGCATTTTCTGAGTTCTTTCATGCATGCTGGCCTCCTTTTCCCACCTATTCAGCCAAAGTCCCTTTTTCCCAATTTGAACGTGATTAAGATGATGACATTTTTTATTAACTATCTTCCTGGTTAGGGTTTGCTCTATTCACAACTTTATTTGTAGAGGAAAATTCTCACTCTTTTCATCTCATCTTTGTCATGATTTTGCAGGTATGTTATTTTCTTTCACTTTGTCCTTTGATTTTTTCCTATGCTTTACTACATGAAACCTATATTCAAGACTTCTTTGTCTTCCTTCCTTCACCTGAGATTAGGATTTGTGCAGACTTGTTTTTCAATACATGTACTAACATGCCTCATCCTCACTGTCTTCGTGACTTTTTTTGAGGTGGCCTGCCATCATTCTTCATTTCCATTTCTCAGTTTTTGGAATTTCATTAACATGTTTGGAGGGTGGACCTCTTAACTTTTATTTCTCTTTTTTAATGCCCAATTTGTGCTTTCATCTTTTTCTTACCACTCTCCTACAATTACCTTTTATCATTTCACTTATGTCTGAGGCACTTCATCGTGCTTTTCATGTGCCAGGGGCTCTGAATTTGGTAATGGATCACCTTTGTTATCCAGACAGGATTCTAACCCTCGAGTGGTCTCTTCACCCTCAGGTGTTTTGTTCATTTTGCTCAGTTGGGCATGCCTCTCATCAATGCCTTTATCACTCTTAATACCAGAATTCCCCTCTTCAGGTCACCAGTTCCTCATCCTTTTGCCCTGGTAGTTGATACTCTCAGCCAGGACTGGTGTTACTTTTTTTTTTGTATGCTTATCCCTCTATTTCTTTTCTCTCTCATGTCCTTTCCTTGATATATGACATCCTTGTCAGGTCCTGTTGGTGGCACAACCCTGATTTCCTCTGCATTGTCAATTGGTGTCTGAGCCTCCTCATCCTCTGCCCATTTCCCACATTCTCTTGCTCAAACCATGTTTTTCTTTCACCCAGAAGTGTTGTCCCCTCAGCCTCACATGTGGGATTTGTCCATTTCTTTGCCTGCAAAGCAGGACTCTCCAATCATGTAGCCTTTTTCTTATCCAATTACTGTCATTCTTCAACTCTGTTCTTCTATCAACAGAAGTGGCAGGTTTTTTGACATTGATCTATCAATCCCTCCTTTCTTCCTGGCCATCTGCTTGTGGCCCATATTTCAACCTTTTTCACATGGTTGTTTGACCAAGGATTGTTGTTTTTCACTATTGCTGTCAGGTTTTTCTTCTCATTTCCTGTCCATTTTGTTCCAGTCCTTCCTTAATCACGACCCACCTTGTCATAATCCCATGCTTGACTGGAAACTTGTCATAGTTTTACACGAGCTCCATTTAAGCCATTGGCTTCATGTTCATTATACTTTATTTGTCTGAATTGATGTTTTCTTCTTGCTTGTGGTTACCATCATTTGGATGTATATGCCATTAATGCTTGCACTCTCTTTTACTGCACTTACTTCCTCCTCTGTTCAAACTGGGCCTTTCTTCCTGAGACTTTGTTTGTTTAGGAAGGTGATCATTCTTTCAATTTCATTGCATTATATTTTTCAACTGTCTTACTTTTACATCTCATTTTTACTGACCATTGAACAAGGCTTTTCAGGTTGGCATATAGATGAATTTGTACATGCTCATCTCCCATTTCTTCATCATCTGGCTGTTTCTTCTCTTGTAGTATTTTGACTCCCTATGACTGCTGTACTTCAATAAAACTACATGCCATCTTTGAGAAGGGGAAGTCATTTTCTTTTTCAGCACTGTTTTCTGGTTTATAGGATCCCACCAGGTGGCTAGTGTTGCCTCCAAAATTTTCAACAGGTCAGGGGTAACGGAAAACTCTCAACTAGTATGCTCTAGCAGTGCCCACTGTTGAGTAAGATGGAGTGCTGTGTAAGATCACTAGAAGTATCCTCGTAGTATTAAAATGAATTACTTGCCCAATCCAGACTGTACCATTCTATGGACTATCAAATTAAAAACCAGCACTAGGCACTTGCGCTTGCTGGCTTTTAATAATAGGGTTTCATGGTCACCCATTGCACTCCCTCTGGTAAAAGACCTTTCTGGCAGGCAGTGGGAAGTAGGGAATGGTGACACTGCCTGCAGCAACAGTCCATCCAGTTGAATTGAGGTAGTACACACACCATATGGTCTCATTGCACTCAAACTACACTAAACTAGTGTACACATTTCAACCATTTGTATATGGGTGTTCTGTCATGATCAGATTCCACCCATCCCTACAACACTGGATTGCTTGCCTTTCTCTCTGTTTACTTCTTGGTGAAGAGTATACTGTGGTTGAGATATGATGTGATCTCCTATGGGTGTGTTGCCATTGAATATCACACTCCATGGGCTTTCCCTTTGGGTGCTTTCTCAAAGGAGCTCATACAGGTTTAATGTTTTCACTGGCTCCTCCACCATTTGAATGTAGGATTCTAGCTATTCTGTTAGAAGAGGTGAGGTATTGTCTCAGAAGTTAACATTTTCCTTACCTTAAAATGTATTTCTGATAGATTCTTGCCTCCACTCACCTTATCACCCGTCATCTCCAATTCTCATGCACATTCTTCTTGCCTTCTTGAGTACAAGTGCTTAAGGGGAGTTACTGCCCAAAGAGGTTGTATTGCCCTTCTTTTGGTGGAGAGCTATTTTCACATGGTACATTATCATGCACTAGTTCAGTTCACATTAAATACATGATTTTTTAGGTGGGAGTTAGCTCAAGGCTAGGGGCGTGCAAATCTCGTAGGCATTCGCGTGAGGGATCAAGCTATTCTGTGTGAAGCAGTGAGTGTCTATTAGAAATACATTTTCACTTAAGGAAAACTTTCATAATTTTTTTTCAAATAAACGATAGATCAGTTAATTTGATTTTTATGGCTGATAAACCAATAGCCATTTAATCAGTAATACCTTGTATCAACTTTTAGAACATCCACCAAATGTTGGAGACAATTGAATTTTGACATATTAGTAATTGGAACATTATTACAATTTCAAGAGAATACAAAAAGTTGACTTCAGCTGATTTAAGGCTGAATTTAGAAATAACCATTATGAGACTAAACAAATCCACATATATGTTACTTTCATCCTCAGCTCTCTGTGCAATGTTTAAGTTGTAATATTCTATACAAAGTTTTATTTTGGTAAAAGTGTCAAGTTGTACTAAATACATTCAAATGCTAGTGTAATGTGTTCTTTCACTTTACTAATTTGTACAACATATTCTTTTGCACAGCAGTTAAAAGCTTGTAAACTGAAAAAGCATAAAGTTGGCAGTTGTATTCAAACATGCAAAGCCTGTTTAATGACAAAACTGAAAATAAATTCATATTGCAAAATCTTCCAATATTCATTTTTTTCACAGATTATAGTGTATTTTCTTACAATTTTATAAACTGTACTTCTGTCAAAACCAAATACATTGGAAAATGACTTGACAAAAATGTAGGTTGTGAACTTCACATAAAACTGGGCTTGATGAATGAGTTTGTAAAGGCCTTAGACAAAGATGACGTCTGTTTCAAGTACCTATGTGGGCAATTTCCAGATCTTTCAGAAACAGAACTTAAAGAAAGGATTTTTGTTGGGCCTCAAATTAGGAAATTGACTTCAGATAAACAGTTTGAAAGGACAATGAGGAAATTTGAAAAAGAAGCACAAACTGCCTTTAAAGATGTTATTGACAAATTTTTAGGAAACAACAAGGACCCAAATTATGAAAATATTGTCAATAACATGCTTGATGAAATCAAAGAGTTGGGTTATAACACGAGCTTGAAAATTCATTTCTTACACTCACCTATTGACATCAAGGAAATGGTTATGAGGGTATCTGGGAAAGTGGAACATCAGCGTGATTGCTGATTACTGCTGGTCATTGAAGCGAGATGCTCCACATGCAATACATAAAAGAAAGACCACAACACACAGTTTTGAGACTAAAAGATGTAGATTTCACAAAAAAAATTGGGATTAATGAGGGTGCATATTCGTTTAACATCAATGTTCTTTTCTTCAGTTTGTTTGTATATTTGTTAACAAACATAATAATAAAATGCTTGTTTTGGTAAACAAAATAATAATTTGATCTAAGTAAGAGTTTTTTTTTTCTTCCCAATTTGCAAAAACTCATTACATGATAGAAAAAAAATTAATATTATTTTCGAAATCTGTGTGGCTGAATTATGGAAAATTGTTATTAAAACCAAAACAATTTTTACAAAACTTAAATTTGCAGGTCTGTGGTTCATTGTAATAAGTACAAATATTTGTCTGAGAGTGAAAGAGGACTTCCTGGCAAAAGGCAGAGGTTTCAACTGCCCCCCTTCCTTCTGGCATCCCTGGACATAACATCTTAAAAGAACAACTTGTGAAGGGGTGTGGTTCAGTAAATAACTAAAAAATACCAGAAGGAGAAGTAAAATAACATTTCCATTGTCTCACAAAATCATTAAATGAAAATTATTATTTGACTCAATCCAATAGTCTCATTTCGCTCAACTAAATCATTGGATTAAGCTTATAAAATTGCAATATACATATTTGTATAACATAAGTGGTTTGACAGTTAACCTAAATGTCACAATGACAATATTTCTAGACCAATTTCAAAGTAGAAAAGAGTTATGTTTTCAAACATGAACAAACTCATTTATTTCAAAAAATTATATGGGCATTGAAAGATAATAAAAGCATATATTTTTGCCGTCAACTTACCCCGTTGATACACCATAATTTTGCACGTTAACAAACAGTTCCGATTCTTATTTATAAATTATTGGTCTAATGGTTCTTACCTAGGAGGACAAAATTGCAATAGGCCTAAGATGTCCAAGTTCCTTAATCTGTCTCTTGAATTGATTTCCAGTTCTCATTTGACAGGTATACAAAATTTCAAGAACTGATCTTCCATAACTTCATTCTAAAAATTAAGTCATTTACTTGGATACAAGTAAGAATTCCATCTGTTATTTTATTTTTTAAGGTATTTAGAAATGGCTGCTTATAGTATTATTTAATTTTTGATAAACCTTAAGATTTGTTTTTGGTTTTCTTATTCATTAATCTTTTTTTCCAAGTGAATTTATTATTTGACTGTAAATACTATGCTTGTATATACAGTTTTTTTGTATATGAAAATGAGACAAATGGAAAATGTGTAAATTAATTTATTTCATGGATTTTCATAGTAATTTGACTAATTGTCACAATATAGGTTGTCTCTGAGAGTCCCTTTGGTAAGAATTTATCAAGAAGTGGAAACCTTTAATTACCGAGCTGTTGCTGACACTCTTCTTACAGTGGAGAAGATGGAGAAATCAAGAAACACATATCGAGGTGCTTTGATGTGGATGAAAGATGTTTCACAGCAACTTGATCCAGACACTTACAAACAGTTAGAGAAATTCCGAAAGGTAAACTATGAGTAAAGTCCATAAAATGTGTTACATGCATTATATATGTATATATATAAATGTTTATTTTCTTTTGTATATTTAAAAATAGTGTCTCAGAATCAAAATATAATGGGACTGTGCAACAGGTAAATAAGGATAGATAAAAATACTTAGATTTGAGGTTTCAGTTTTATTTTATACAGGGCCTGTAACTTTTAATTATACATTCTCAAGCTCTGCTTTCCTGTTAACCCTCTCCAGACTGGTCATGGGTCAAAGGCCATGTCATTGAGTTTGTGGACTCGCATTCACTATTTCATGAATTTATGTCAATAAGTTTAGTATCAAACTGTAGATTATAACTAAAATTTTAGTATTATACATTATTTAATTTCAAAGTAAACATAAAAAAAACACAGATAAGCATACATTTTTGTGTGTCATTTGTGATGTCAAAATACCAAGTCTATAGTTTTGTACAAATTAGGAACTCAGATTACTGATATTGACAAGCTAGAATATAAACTAAGAACCTCGTATCTTTTTGTTGAGATATCACTCGTGTACTGAATCAAACACAGTGGCCCTACTCACCTCTTTCCAGTTTTGGAAATGGTTTGTTATATACATTTACTTCAATATATGACATGTGAATAACCAATCAAAAGCTCAGAATGTCCTAGTGGCTTTTTCAGCCATTTTAATGGATTTGATGCCATTTCTTTCTTTTGAACCAATATTTCAATGAGGTATGGTGTGTATTTAGTCTGCTCAAAATTTCATATTTTTTAAGACTAAAATACATCTTAGTTACTAAGTTTGATAAATTATAGTGGAATTCTGTGGTATTAATGTAATAATTTATGGTTTTTTAGTTATCCAATTGTATATATAAAACCTAAAAAAATTATTTCGTTTTATATCCTCCTTGTTGGAGATTTTAAAAGGCTTAGCAACTTACATCAAACAGCAACCGAGTACAAAGATCTTAACTATAATATATAATTGTTTGCTTTACTTCTTTATTTACTACATTTGACAAGGCTTAGCAAATTATGGCAAATGAGTACAAATTTCATAAGTAGAAGAGATTTTTGTTTTCTATATTTTTTTAATTACTGTTCTGTGTTTTAAGAAAAATAACTGAAATTTAAAATTTATTTGTAAAAGTAGTAGCATATAGACATAGGTAATGTATTACAACTGAAATGTGATTGTATTGTAAAAAATAATGGTTCACTAGAACAAAGCTAAGACGGTTGTACTTTGTAAAGGCCAGTTTTATGCTATTGGGTATGGTAACATAAAAATGCACATACCACTTGCAACTTCTAGAATGTTAGAGAAGGCTGAAAGATCAACAAAATATAAATAATATATATATTTGTAGAATTATAATGTTACAAAATTTAAGCTATTTAGAATAAACATTTGTGGTTTTGTATTATAATCTGTAGCCATTCTAGAATGAAAAAAGCATAATTTAGACCTATTTCCTAATTTTTTATGGTGGTTATAAGGTTGGTCAAATCAACCAAACCTATACAGAGATAAGATAGAGAAAATAACATATAAGATATAAAGTTTCATTGAAAAAAACGTTTTATATTTATTTAGGAGGTTGTAGAGGCTACAAACAAAATGAGAATTCGAGACAAAGAAAAATATTTTTATCTTAATTTAAAATTCACTTTGCACTCTTACTAATCAAAAAAAAAGATTCAATACATTCATGGACAAATCTTTAGTAAAAGTACTGATTTATTTTTAATATACAAAGGAATGTAATGTTTACTAAAAGTCTGCCAAAATTTGTGAAGATAGACATACTATATTTAAAGTTATATTATGAAACTCTTTACTAGCATAAAATTGTTACAAAATCAGTCCCTGGGACCAAGCTAGTAGTAAGAGAGTTAAATGAAACCTGATCCAAATCTCGGTTATCATTTGCCATTATTAAATTTCTTATATTCTGCAGTGAGAACTGTAGTTTGTGTTTGAGTAAATTTAAAGCTAATTATATATGTAGAAATTTATGATTATTTAAGCTAAAGCCAGTAAAATCTCTCTGTACTTTCAAGTCAGGAACAAGAGATTCCATTAGTCTTAGGAATTTAAAAAATTTTTATTGTTATCTCTCTCATGATAAAGTTGGTTGAATTGACTAACCTCATAACCAATTTTTTACTCATTAAAGTGTCCATATTATAACTTTTAATACTCTTTTGTGTATCTTCACAAAATTTGGCAGACTTTCAGTAAACATTACAAGCCTTTTATACATAAAAAAATCAGTTTTAATGAAGTATTTATGCTAAAGATTTGTCCATGAATGTAAATAGTATTTCTGTATACTAGTCCCAGTGCTAAGTGATTTATGCATTAAGATTAAAAATACTTTTCATCTCAAAACTCTAATTTCAAATGTATTTATACTTTATCTGTTATTTTCTCTACTTTTATACAAGGTTTGTCAATTTGACTGACCTCACAACCACCAAAATTGACAAAATAAATCTAAATCACCCTTTTTATCTCTAGAATGTCTTTAAATTGTAATATGAAACTACATTTGTTTATTCTAAATAGTATACATCTATTTATACTTAAATTTTATTGTTTTATTGCCCTTTGAACCCTGTCTAATTACCATTTGTGGCATTAAATGTTGTGAATCACTCAACAAATTTGCAGCTCACGTTATTACACTATGCATGAGCTATTCATGAGTGTAGCTCATGAAAAAATTATTATTAATATTATTTATTTCACCTAATCCTGTTTTTACATTTTAGATACTTTTATCATGATAAATAAAGAATACATACGAAAAGCAAGAAATATCTGGATCTTTTTTTTGTTGTTGTTGACTGTCATTGAAACTTAACCCTATTTGTTTATGCTAATGGTACTACTACTACTACTACACTAAATAATTTTTTATTTAATTAAATGATGTACCAAAGAACACACAATAATAATATGCAAAAAGCAGACAATTTTTCTTAACTATTACACTTTTTCTGGCTTTCTAACTATCTGACTTTAGCCATTAGGAATTCATCTAAGCTATCAATGTCTTTCTTAGATTGAAGGTTTTAAAAATTATGCATGGCACCAACCTCGTAACCATTTTATGCTTGTTATAGTTTTCATACTATAACTTTTAAATTAGTCAGCATATGTTCATGAAATTTGACAGATTGTTGGTAAACATTACAAGGCTTTCATACACAAAATATCAGTTTTTATGAAGTTTTAAGGTTTAAGCAATGTTTTTCTCGTGTCTTTTTTCATTTTCAAATTAAAAATATTTTTATGCATCAGAAGATTTTCAAACTTCACATGCGAAATCTTTATAACGTCCAGATAGTTATCAAATGTTTTTTAAGAAAAAACTTTATATTTTATCTGTTATTTTCAGCAATTAATCTCTGTACAGGTTCGGTAGATATGACCAATCTTGCAACCACTATAAAAAATTAGTAAATAAGTATAAATTATGCCTCTTTCATTCTAGAATGAACACAGATTATAACACAAAAACATAAATGTTTAGACTAAATAGCTTAAATCTCATAACATTATACATTTATATATATTCATTTTTATTATATTGACCTTTCAGCCATGCCTGGCTAACAATACACAAGTTACAGTGACGTGGCACATGTGCACTCATGTTACTGTATCAAATAACATAAAACTGACCTTTAATCTTTACAAAGTGACCTGTCTTGACTGTGTTTTAGTGGACTAGTATTTTGTAAAATGCAGTCTCATTCCAATTATTATACATATATATATATATATATATATGCATATAGATTATTACTATTTACAAACAAGTTCTTAAAACATAGAACAGTAAATAAAGAAGTAAAGCAAACAATTTATCTATTCTAGTTACAACCTTTGTACTCGGTTGCTAAGCCTTGCAAAATTTTGCATGTGGAGGATGTGAAATGAAATAATTTTTTGGGGGTTTTTATATATACATTTGAATAACCAAAAAATCATAAATTACTATATTGATACCATAGAAATCCACTATAATTTATCAAGTTTAGTAACTAAGCTGTATTTGGGTCTAAAAAGTTGAATTTTCAAACAGGCTAAAGACTCAACTTACCAGTACAAAGGTTTGTCTCGAAAGAAAGAGATGATGCCATTATATATGCAAATGGCTGAGAAAGCCAATAGGGGGACATTCTGAGCTTTCAATTGGTTATTCACATGTCATTTGTATATATGGGACCATTTCCAAAAATGGAAAGAGATGAGCCAGGCTACTGTGTTCGATTCAGTACACGAGCGATATCTCAACAAATAGAAAATATAGGAGGTTCTTATTTTATATTCTAGCTTGTTAATATCAGTAATTTGAATCCCTAATTCGTATGAAACTACAGACTTAGTATTTTGACATCACAAACATCTAATTTGAAC